>NC_056735.1:1749547012-1749847012 GCF_019279795.1 Protopterus annectens
CTGACAATTCAAAATTCGGAAAAATCAAAGTTGCAGAGGCATGCACTTTTTCCCCCATGCTTACCTTTAATCTTCCCATCTATATCAGAAAGACTTGCACTGGAATTAACTAAACATTTAGCAGCAGAATGATTAACTAAAGCTGCAGCTGACAGATCAGGTTTGGGAAGAGAGTATGAAAACTTATAAGACCGAGGAACCTTACTAATTCTATCTGCCTTTTTAGAGGCAGCTGGTTGATTGTCAGGAAAATTGCAGGTTGTAACATGCATACAGGTTCATAAGTGTATACTAGGCTAACAACCACCAGAGCCTTTATAAGCCTAGTCACACAACCCAACCAAATTGTGTCTCCTTGTAAAACATGTGCACCTGTTTGGAGGAGTACATTAGTTAGGAGGTTACTAAATGTTTAGTGGGGAGGGGGTATGTTAGTTAGGGAATATTTACTGTCGGGCTCTGCCTATCAGAGTCAGAGGGACCAGACAGGGGCCATCCTCTAAACCTGAAAGAACTGAAGAATGGATGCAGGTTCTGAAAGTTCCTTTTGTAACAGCTCATAGTATTTTCTGAGGGATTAAAAAACCTCAGTGGTCTCACAGTGAAAACATTGGCACATTCTAGAAATAATCTCAAAGAGAATCTCTCACAGGGAAAGGCAGAAACTGAGCTTTCTTCAGAGTCTGAATCAGAAATCTTAGGAGAAAACTGTATCTGTGTTTTCATCATCTTTTCTAAATTCAGAATATTGAATCTGTTCGGGAAAGGAAGTATCCCTCTTTCTTTTATTAGAAACTACTTTATAAGAAGGATCAAGAGCCTAAATTAAAGCCTGCTCTATACCAAGTAAACTACTCCTGTCTAAGGCAATTTGAAGAGGAGTAAGTACATGCTCAGTTTTCTGTTTCCTTTTGATAAGAAAAATGAGACCAACAGTGTTACTAATGGCAGCAGCTTCCACAGGGATGGACACAACATTGTGACAACACAGGGAGGCCTTCTCTGTTACTTCTCCCAGGACCAACAAGAACAGCTCTTCCATTGCTCAATGAGAGGACTACAACATCCGCAGATGATGTAGCTAACACCTAGTCTATACTGGCTGTAGGTCCTACACCAGAGGGATCCAGGATAAAGGACGAGTAGCCTGTGGCAAATTACTAATCCGTTGTGACAGAAAGGGCTGTTTGCTTAACTTTTTTTTTGTGACTGGAAGGAGGACTGGGACTGACTGTTCCATGGACACGCCAAAAATGATGCCTCTTTCATGAGAAAAACGAGCAGCAAATGCCAGTAAAAACTAAAAGTCTTGAAAAGTAACTTTTTTTCTCAATCAAATGCAGTTAAAACCACTTTAAAGTACTTTGCCAGTCCCACAACATAAAATAAACACAATTTCTCTACAGTTTTCAGTTACTTTGGAAACATTTTAAACTGACAGGAAAAAAGAGCATTCCCATTTAAAAATACAGTACACTCTCATGACAGTCCATTAAAACACAAAAAATACAGTAGATTCTCATGACAATCCATTAAAACATAAACTCCTAGCTTTAAAATAACTTTCCTGAAAAAGAAAGTATTAATAATAATAAAAAAAAATTGAATTTAAGATTTTTTTTCCCCAAAAAGGAACTTATCTGCCCAGCAAAGAAAAGCACAAGTTGACCAGTGATTCACAAAAGCCTCAGAAGAGCACACTCTTCGTGGCGACAGTAAAGCTTTGAAGGGCTTGGTGCCCAGACTTGTCTTTTAGTCGGCTCAGTTTGAGCTGACAGTTTGGGTGCACGGAAGGTGCCCTGAAGCTTTGGAAGCTGGCTGGCTGCTATATACTTACTAAGAGATAACCCATATAGCTAAGGCTACTACAGCAGTGATCAGTACAATGAGCATGCATTATTGATGTAAACAAGATCACTATATGTGTTACGTTTATACTCTGTGTAAAAGAAATGTGGGGATATGACTTAACAAGTTAACAAGGTTGCATAGATTGTTGTCAGTTTTATTGTCCGATGTCATGCTGATTAAGATTGTATTCTCTCTCACAGGCTATCAAAATTACGTTTCTTAAAATCTGTTTGTAAATTAAATAAGTTTTGATGGTCCAATCCATTACTTCACTTAGAAACAATTTAACTAAATTATACCTAAATAACATTACTTTGCCAGGTACAGGACTGCAGCAGGCAAGGCCTTATGTGGCATAATGCTTTCTCCTAACAGCAGCATCAACCAGTGATGAAATTTTTTGTTCACTCTGAAGTCATGGTTGGGGGAGTCCTATTTGACATGGTGATGAAAAGTGTGTGTGTGTGTGTGTGTGTACACATATATATGCGTGTACACAGACACACACACAAAGTCACACACACACATAATCACACACCACTACACGCATTATTTACTTCTTTGTTTAACCCAGTAGGTGAGCTGGTCTGCCGACTCTTTTCAGCAGCAACACTGGCTCAAACAGCATTCTGGACAGGCATAAATATATCAGTTTGGCACAACGAGGTAATACACAGTTCTCCACAGAGAACTTTAAAAATGGGCAAATGCTCTCAATGGAATAATTAAAAAATAATAACTCAGGGAGAAGTCCATAACAAGTTGTATCTGCAATGATACAAGAGAGTAAATGGATAAGGACACAGCACAGGTTCACTTAAGAGAACACTAATGTGATGTTACATACCATCAAGTCACTGATGCCCTTCATTTTCAGGAGCTTGGAGTCTCTGCAAAATGTACACATAGTTGCTTTTTGGTCTTGTGCACAGCTCATAACATTAGTAGTACTTTGTCATGCTCAAAGAGGTAAGCTTGCTAAAGAGCAAGTATTTCACAATTTAATAAATCAGTACGGGAGCAGAACAACAGGAGAAATGAGAAAATGCAATACAAGGCGGCATGTGTGCCTCATTAAAACAAAATTAACACAAATTGAAGAATTAGAAGATTGGTCATATTCACATACAGAATTACAGGACAGTGTAACATTTAAGGATGGGGAGAACATGGCAGCAGTTTCAAAACAAAAATATGTCTATAATTAATAAAACACATTTTTAATTCCGCAACATTCAGGAAAAACACAAATTTTCCCACTGCAGGCAGTATGAATTAGCAGAATTGTTACTTTCAAGTCCCTTCATTTGCAGTAACAGCTGTCACTCGCACATTCCAGCAAGGCCAATTCACTGCAGTGACAGTTTTGATACCTCAGAAAGAGTATGAAGCATGGTCTGTCATTTCTTAGACTACAAAATGAAAGCTTTACAAAAGCATGTGATTTATATACTTCTTTTTGGTGGTGTAGTTAACTGCAGTGAATAACATAAAACAAGCTCTGAGAGGCAGACTAATTGGAATCATTCAGTGAAATAACAAGCAGTCCTGTTACAGTAGGTGTACAAGATGACAGTGACTCGTATTACTGCTACTTTATGTCAATGGCACGAGAAAATAATAACACTTCCTTATTTCTAGTGTGACTTATAAAAGGGGACTAGTAGCATTTTATAAGAAGCACTTACTCTGACTCATTAAAATAGCTCAAAGACACACTTACAAAAAAAACACATGGTTGGAGTTCTAAGGTTGAGTTTCATTTAAATGACAGCACTGAGACTTGTACATAGTTAGAAAGTCTTTTGAGCCTGGGCTGCCAAGTCCAACCTTCCAAACTAAGTGATTTAAGGCTGCATTATCCATAAACAGCAAAACTAAATCTAACCCAAACTGTGAACAATGCATTAAAACAGTAAGAAAAAAAAATGTGCAAGGGTAAGGGTCTATAGTGGCAGGGGTACAGCTGATAATATCAACACTCTTATAATGAAATCTGCGGTGGTGGTGCTGCGGTAGCGTTGTCGCCTCACAGTAAGACGCTGTCCTGTTCAACTCTCAGCTAGAGCGTCTTCTGCGTGGAGACATGCGTAAATGGGCATTCTTTCGTTGAAGGTTGTGCATCAGGGCTGGCAACTCGGTATGTAAAAATCAACTGCCAATCATTAGTGGACTGGAGTTCCGCTGTGGCGACCCCTAACTGGGAAAAAGCCGAAAGACACAACAACATAATGAAAAAAAACACTACCTTCTATGAAACTGATAATGACTTTATCTACTTATTTATTTTCACATTTGCTAATTTTGTGAGTGACTGGTTAGTGCCTGGCAGGTAGTAGAGAGGATAAAATCAGCATGCACTAGAGGTTCTTCATGTCCAACTAACTGTCAAAAAGGTCCTGTACCATTTATTGCCTAGCTATACAACTCCCTCTATGACCCCCCAAAACTCCACAATGTCTGTCTACAAGAACTAGCATCACTCAGTATTAAAATCAATACAATTTTCCAAGAT
Organism: Protopterus annectens; assembly: GCF_019279795.1. NCBI lineage: Eukaryota > Metazoa > Chordata > Ceratodontiformes > Protopteridae > Protopterus > Protopterus annectens. Next base: position 1,749,551,379 of record NC_056735.1, read on the forward strand.
GATCTAAACTATCAAACTATAAACTAGGAATCTTCCAAAACCACTAGTACACAAGTACAGGAATTTCTGGACTTTGTCAATACAAATGCCCTGGAACAATTCATCAGAGTATCCACTAGAGGGAACATCTTCGATCTTGTCTTTGCTAATTCAGGGACATCTTGCGCCATCACCTGCGCATCTTCATTACTCATTAGGTCTGATCATACAGCTGTCCCCTTGGAAATAAAACAGAAACCAGAGATCTCTTCCAGCAAAGTAGCCTTTAGAAATTTCTCTAAGAAAAAATGCCAGCTCTTAAGTGATACATTGCCAAGCTTATAATTCACACCAAAACACTTAACTCCACTTAATGCATGGAAATGTAGACCACCATACTATACCAGCATGTAAACAGCTGCACAGATATAGATGCAGCTGTACCCTGTTCGAATAAGCACAGGGAAACCACAAAAATAAATCCACATAGTGAAACCATAATATCAACAATCTTTACAACAAAAGGAAGACAATTTTGACCAATGGTAAAAATAGTAATTTCCAGAATGCTAGAGCCCTCACCACTGAAATAAACAAACTCAAAAGCTTAACAAAACCCACAAAGCCAAGTTTGAAGCTAAAATGTTCATAATCTCAAAAGCACAATGCAGTAATGCACTGAAATGATTGACGACGTTAACTGCACTGAGGCTGAAGATATAGCTGACCTACTGGCCAATAAATTCAGCTCTAACTTTATTCCTCTCTTCCCTCCATCCACCCCTCAGGACATACCTGAAACTGACTTGCCTCCAGCTAGCACATAAGACCAAGTCCTAAAAGCCCTATCAAAAGCTAAAAATACTGCACCAATGGGTCTTGAGAATATCTCCTAGATGTATCTTATATAACATGAAGCATAAAACTAATCATTAATGACAGAGGGAACCTTCAAACACTAGACCAATCTCAGTTTGGATTCCTCAAGGGGAGGTCATGCTTACTCAAACTTGTGGACTTTTCTGAAAAGGTCAACAAAGCAACTGATGAAGGTAAAATGGTACACACACTGCACATCTAAACCTGGCTAAAGCTTTTGAAACAATTCCCAAGTCAGATAAAGTAGAACAGCTAAATAACCTAGGAATAAAGCCCTATCTCACCTGAACGATTGTCAACTGGCTGACAGATAGGATGCAGGAAATAAAAATAGGGCAGTTATTCCCACAAAGAAACCAGTCACCAGTGGAGTAACCCAGGGTTCTCTGTTGGGACCTCTCCTGTTTGGCATCTACTTCTCTGAATTAAAAGTCAATACCAAAGGGCTCTGGCTGATTACGTTTGCAGATGACTGCAAGCTAGGAGCAGCCACTGAATCCTCAAATGACCTGGCCACCTTGCAGAAAAGTTTGTCACTAATAAATAACTGGTACCAAAATCATAGACTGAAACTAAATGTCAAAAAAATTTTATAGTATCACTTCGGAAGTCATCTAGAGCAGTCATTGAATCCCCAAATTACTTGGCCACCTTGCAGGAAAGTTAGTCCCTAATAAATAACTTGTACCAAATGCACAGACTGAAACTAAATGTAAAAAAAAATGTTATCATATCATTTGGGAAGTCATCTATCCCAGAGAACTACCACACTGCAACATACCCCTAACAGTTGAACCAGTTGTTCAGGATTCAGAACTAAGAACAGTGACCTAACTTTTAACTGTGTGTCCATTCTTACAAGAAAATCCTTCTATATTGTACAGTTTATACACAAAGGGAATGTGTCTATATCTTAGAATGCCATTGTCACCCTTCACCCACAAAAGGCCAATCAATTAGTATAATACTCCCTTTGACATGTATCTGTTCAGAGACATGCAATAACTGGAATGCCCACAGAAATACCTTACTAAAAGGAAACAAGGACTATATAATATGTCCTAAATGGACAGACTCAAAGCCCTGTCACAATACTTGATATCCGACATTTAAAAGGTGACCTGTGTAAGGTACAGAAGGAATTCTCCAACCCAATACTGACAGATTCATTACAGATTAGTAATTCAAATGACATCAGAAATTCTCAGTTTAGGGATCTAAACCTGTTCTGCAACATCAACAGAATGGTTTAGAGGGACAGGTTTATCTCCCAGAGGATGCTGCTGCTCTGGAACAGACTCCCCACCCATGTAAAATAAAGCACATCCCTGTCTATATTTAAGCGCAACTTAGATCTATTGATCTATGGATGGGAAACAGAAAATTTACCCCAGGAATATCCCTGGACTACTAACAGATAGAGACAGCTCCTAAAACCTTGATCCCATGCATGGGTCTCCTCAAATTATATATGTTATGATCTCAGTTATTCTCACTAAAGACAGTAATAATATGATTATTGACCATGGAATAGGTAAGGCCATCTACACCAAATGGGATAGGTTCATTCAAGCACCAAAAGGGAAAATAGGCTAGGCTTAAAATGGTCCACAAGGGCAGCTAGCCTAGTACTTACCTATGAACATATTAAGGTTATGTTCTGTTACCAAGCTGCCTCCTGTTGTGCAGTGTTTGATTCTTGTCAGCTTCCATTTGCCTACTGGGTGACTGAGAAAGCCACTTAAGCAGACAGTGCTCCTGGGCCAAGTGTAAAAAACACCTGTGTTAATCAGTGTTCTACACTATTAATAAAGACAATACATACATAAACAAACAAAACCTTTTTCAGACACAACCTGGACCAAAGTCAAACAAAAAGGCACACACCTTTAAACAGATATTACAAATAGATCTAGACACATCATTAGAGTGACGTAAACATTCAGAAGTATCTAGGCAGTTCAGTTATACTGCTAGAAGTTTCACCTCAGCACTGACAATACACTGTATGCATTATCATACACAAAGACAGATAGCATTACTGTAAAAATTTCACAGCTGTAGCAGCCTCTTTCTGTTCTCTTAAGTGAACTTTCATTGGTTGGTGAAGGTATATAAGAGTGCAAGTAATAAAATGATCTACCTGTTAAGAAGACCTCCACTCTGACTGAGGCTCAACTGCATATCAGAACCCATAGCATCTTTACAGTGGGAGAAACATGTTCGTAGCACTTCCAAAAGCAAATCACCAACAACTTGAGGACCTGCTTAGAAAAGTAAGGAACACAGAGTTATACTTACACTTTAATAGAATTAATCATTTCATATATGATTAGGCATATAATATGAAATGAACACAAAGCAAATATAAATGCTATATAAGTATACAGATCACTGCCTAGTCGAAAAAAGATGTCCCATCACTCACAGTCAATCACAGATGTCAACACAAGTTTAAGCAAGTACAGAGCAAAAAAATAGCTTTAATGACCAGTTTATGCAAAATAAGTCTTTTAATTACAGAAATAATTTGCTATTCAGCAAAACAGTTTGATTAGTTATATCAGGCTCAGTCTGTCTTTGTCTTTACTCATAAGTTCAAAATGAGGGTATCAAGCCTGACGTTTGTCATGTTTAACAAATCTTGACTGCCATTATCCAATGTAGTAATCTGAAATAATCAGAGGATATTTTTCTCGGTTTGTGATTGTGGTACATTTTTTTATTTACTCCATGTACAGCTGATTTCATAGGTGCAGTACATGTTGTGAGATGCAATCCTGTCACTCTCTCTATCTATCTCTGCCTCCTCTTCTGCATTGTTTTTTTTTTTTTTTTTTTTTTTTTTTTTAACAAGAAACATCTTTACTAAATTAGCACTTATGACATAGGCAATCACACATTAATATAAATGAAAACAATCCATATTGACATAACTTTAGTTGCAAGCATTACATATCAGAAACCATACTGATATAATTTTAGTTGAAAACATTATACATCACTTATAATCTACCCAATCACTATCAGTCAGAGATTGCACAGCTCATTCAAATCCTACCTTCTTTTAAACCTTATTCCTCCCATACATGCAGTTCCCACAATTCACATTTTTTGTGTGTAATTTGCTCCTACATTTTTCTAATGATCCCAATTCCAGTTGTTTTATCTTTGTTACTATATTCACTACTTCTAGTACAGTTGGTTTACACTTTGAATTCCATTTTCGAGTAACAATCTTTTTTTGGCAACCACCATAACTAGACTCAGCAAGGCTTTACTATGTCTATACAATTCCAATTCTGTATCATACCTCAGAAAAATAATTTCCCTAGATATACCAATTTGCTTACTCAGTATCTCTGACAGAGTAGTCTGCAGGGAATCTTTTAAGTCTGCCAACTCATTACACTCCCAGAAAATATGTTCACAATTATCTCCTTCTTCCCCATCATACCTCCAACATTTGCTGTTTACTTGAGGAAAAGTTTTTTGGCTTCTACTTGGGGTATAAAAATACCTATGTATACATTTCCAAGCACAAATCCTAAATCTTCTAGATTATGTTGTACATTTGGGAGACATACATATATCCACCCATTGTTTCTTTGTGAATTGCTTATTCAATATGTCTTCCCAATCCTTCCTAACCTTCACTGATTGATTCTTATCGTTATCATACATTTTATATGCTCTACTATTTATGCCTTTTTTAAGAGGCTTTTGTTCTACATTCTACTAAAACTCTACCACTGCTGGTCTTTCATTTAGGACCTCCCTATTGCTTTCTCTTTGCCTACACTCTGAAATCAATCCTTGTTAGGAAGGCACTCTCTAGTCTGCTGTTCAAATAAATTATTGGCCTCTTTCCATTCTATTACCTTTCCCTCTCTAATTATTTGCTCCCAATACATTAGTTCCTTTGCCAGTTTTCTCCAGTAAAACCCAGCCCCCTCTTGCCTGTTGTCTATATCCCTAATTATAGTCAACCCTATTGGCAGAATCTCCTCACTCCATTTCTTTGTTGGTTTTGTTTTTACAACACTTTCAGCTATTTTATGAATATAATATTCTGTATGGTTGCTGTTATTTTCCTTAAGGAGCTACATCCAAAATCACAGTCTGATCTTGTTTCATGAGATTCTACCCTGTTTCATTATCCCTTTCCACTTTGAATTATAAGCTTTCTATTTGGGCTATATACAGGAGCCTTAACTGTGTAGTTCTAAAATATCCCTTCAAATCAGGTAATCCCAAACCACCTTGCCCTTTTGGAAGGATCAGCATATCCCACTTGACACTTGCCGTCTTACTCTCCCAGATAAAATGCTTCAGTTCTTTATTAATTGCTATCCACAACTTCTCCTCTGATAAAAATTTGCCTGGCCTGTGTATACAACTAAAGGGATTAAAAACATTTTGACTGCTTGTATCTTACTACCCAAATCAATAAAAAAATGGAGCTTCCAATTTCTAGGTTTTTGTATTGTCTTTTGTTTAGTCTCTTCCACATATCCTTAGCTAGCATAACAAAATCCTTTTTACGAGTGCTGTACACTTTCTTTTTTACTATTTTGAGTAAAAAGATTAAAAATATATACATATAATTATATATCTATATATCTATATAGGTGTGTGTGTGTGTGTGTGTGTGTGTGTGTGTGTGTGTGTGTCAGAGGCCTTCTTCCAATACCCTACTATGCAAAGGTTTTGGCTTGTGATACCTTGGGCTTTTCCATTGCTCTAGGAAAAGGAGTTCCAACTATGAGTACTGTTAAAGTTGTTTAATGCTCCCAATCCCAGCTTTGCTGCCGGTAACCAAAACATATTAGTTAAGGGTGGTTCTTGCTGGGATATGCGAATATATCACATCATGATTATATGGGAGACAGGAAATTCAAACATGAGATGGTTTAACTTTCTCAGTGTCCAATAAGCCATACACTTGTAACATAATCTATTAACATTTTTCTTACTAGCCACGAATCTGCAATAATTTAGTTTCTTTTGTTAGGTGAGAATATGCCACGGTATTTTTTGCAGATAAGACACTGCTTTAACTTTTCTGACATTTTTAAATGATTTGCTGGGGTTTGGTTCCAGTACATGATTTTAAAGGGTTTCATAACTGGAGAAAAAGTTTGGCAGAAGCCTATCTATATAATTAGCCATGCCAAACAGGTTTATGAAGTCTGTCGGGTGAGGAACTACTGGTGTTGGAATTAGGTACAAAACCATTACATTTTAGGGGTTGGTGCATGTGATATATGGTGAATAAAAATACACAAAACTCAGGCCCAGATTAATTAAATTCATACTCTACTTTAATGTCAGTCTGTAATATTTCAAATGGAACAATGCTTTCAGCATAATGTCATAATCCTTCCGCTCTTGATATATATCACAGTATCACCAATAAAATTTCTCATAGGAGGTATGCTCTGGCCCTGCAAAGTTTGCTACATTATTTTCAGTGACACCTCCTCACTGCTAAATTAATTCTAAAGTTTGCTTTTCTGCATCTTTTAAGAAAACAGTGTAAAAGTAGCTTCCCTAACCTTGGCCAGTGTTAAGTGGATGAGATTTCAACTCAGCAAATTTGATTCCCCAGTATGCAGCTTCTCAATAACTGTTCTCCACATGTTATCACTGAACGCATGGTTTCTATTTGAGCATCAGTAGTGATTCAAATTTTTCGGTGTTTCTTTGGTGTGTGTGTGTGTGAGTCTGTGTCTGTGTAAATGCTTTCCATTTTTCTTTCATACAGTCAAATATTTGATTGGCTCGTTTCATCTGATTGAAGCTCTGACCGGCAGTCTAGTTTTGATGAGTCGCTGTGTCACCTATAAAAAGTACTGAGATGCCTACTAGCGGGTGCCGTTACAAATAGTGATACCATTCACAATTCTAAGTTTGAGAATACTGTAGCACCATTTAAACTGGTAATATCACTTCCTCTGGCTATGGAAATTTTAGTTTGGAGCATTATAACACATTCTTACTTGGACAGGATGCTTTGGTTTGGGATGTGAGATGTTTAATCTTTAGCTCCAATATAAAACAGCACCCACTTTTATGAAGTTAGCACACTGGTTATGTAGATTTATGAATATGCAAGTTGCCACTGCCCTCAAACAGCTCAGCATATTCTTGTAATGAGTAATCTGAGGGTGTACTACCGAAAGAGCATTTAAAAATATTGCAATTTTCAGAGAGACTTGCCACACTACTTCTTTCTACACTATTAAAATAAAAACGGAGTACAGAATACACTGTAAATAAAAAGGAACACTAATTTATTCAAAAGCATGTTGCCATATTTCTACATAGCACAAATGAACAAATCAGCACATTAGCAACTTTACTTTCTCTTTAAAAAATAAGATAAATGCAATTTTATTTCACTATCTTCACTTGCATCTGCTAAATGGAAATAACATCAGATACACCTTTTCAGGTTTGCAAAAATGCATATGGTTCATTTTGAAGAAGCACAGGGTGCCACTATACATACAAAGATAGGATGACCTGTTCACTCCTTGGGATGTTAGGAATGAATATGGCCAGCACAAACTTGTGCCATACATGCTGGCACAAAAAAAACTAAACCAAAACATAAATTGTCACACACGCAAAATAACATCCAAATTCATGCATTTCTGAAGAAACAATTGTGAAAACAGCAGTAAATGCATAACTCTGTGAGAACAGTTTTCCTTTAAAAGCATTATTACTAAGTGAAAACAAGTCCTTCTGAATTTGGTCCATACCTTCTCTCTAGTCACTTAGCTTTAAGTATCATTATGAATGCACACTTATGCATTATTAGCATCACTGTATAAACATTGGGTCAATTTAATCCCAGATGTCACAAAAAGAAGGTACCTTATCTTGATGCACTCTCTGCAATTAGCCAAAAAGTACTCACATAAAGAGGACAGACAGTCCTTGAGGATTGGCTCACTTAAATATCAAGCAATAAGGTACATCTTCTGACATCTGTAAGATCCTTAATTAAATAACGTGTGCCAAAACTGTGGCTTGTTCCACATGCAAAAATGTATATTAAAGTGATATAAAGTAATGACATGCTGAAAGCCAAGACTGGGGCTGTAAGTGCTGAAATGCAACAATACATACTAGTATCACTGTGCTCAACTTTTCTACCACCAGAATTAGGGAAGCAACAAAAATAATTAGGGGACAAGGACAAAAACTGAGGAGAGTTTTTAAATACTCTCAGTGTTCATTAGGAAGTTGACAGAGAAACAGTTTGGGATGAAAATTAATTTTCTGAGGTAAAAGAAGTCTGTAACTGCAATGATTATTGGTATTTCTTTTGTATCGTTTTTGTCCCTGCACCTGCTGACAATAAAGCCTCTAATGGCCATCATCTAGGCAGCCATATAAAGGTGCATTCCGAACTCAAGAGTATTCATTATCATCAGTATTTACAGACGAAAGAATTTTTGGAGAGAGAAGCAACATTTTAAGCCAAAGCCGGCGATGTCTCTAAACTTTAGGAAGAGAAGTATAATTAGTACATTAGGCATTTACCTCATACTGATACCAGACTTTAAACAAATCCTTTTCCACTACTCTCGCCATGAGGTGAAAGATTTAAACCTATATTGATGTCATTCTACACAGTAATGCAACTGTCACTTTTGTGATGCAACACTTAAACTAGATGTGGTACAGATTTAAAACCAATACACAAAAATTCACACCAGCACCATGCGTAGCTTCAGGACTAATGCAAATATTGAGCACTTTCATCTTTCAAATATTCCAAGATTTCATCAGACTCTATCTAATATGCCAAGAAGAAGGCATACCTGTTACCACTGCTTCAAAAATGAATAACTTAAAGCACACAGCTAAAATCTCTTACACTGACGGGAGGGGGCAACAAAACCAAGTTGAACAGGACTCTACCTGTTTGGATACATATATACCACACAGGTCTGAGAGACTCATGAATCAATTATCTACCAGCAACCATGCGAAGATGAACTCTCCAAAGAATATATGAAGTCGGGTGTGAGGTCACGGTTTGGAGATAACGGGGATGAAGGTGTAGAATAGCCCCTCATTTGCAAGTGACAATAAAGGTACCATTTTTTTTTGTTAACACATATAACTACAGTAAATGTAATCTTACTGAGCAAGACTTAAAATGTCAAAACAGGGTTCTCCTTTATACCTGTCTACAGGGCATGCCCTGTAGACAGGAATTAAGGAGAACCCTGTCTTGACATTTGAGGTCATGAATAAGTGTAGTACATGTCACAGTCATGTTCCACTGATGCTATATTATGTCTATGATTAAAGAAAACTGGCGCCCATCACTGAATAATGAATAAAAAGTTAAGTTAGGAAATGAACCCCTTTTTGTTTACATGAGTGGTAGAAGCATCAAACAATTGCTTGAAGTTGATTTTGTTATGCCTGTATCAAATAAGAAACAGATGGTAAAATGTGGTAGGTGCAAGTACCAGAAAATACTATTCCTGAATATTTCAGTAAGTAGTTACAGTAAGTCTGTTGGCTGCCCTGTACATTATGACTATGAAATGCAGTTGTATATTTGGTTCATAGATTAATCCTAGGTTAACTGCCCTTGTGAGCCATTTTAAGCCTAGCCAATTAACCCATGTGAGAATCAAACCCTGCACCTTGTGTCTGTAATGTAAACACCTTAACCATTATGCCAACCTCCCAGATGTTTATCCTGTAATGCCTACTGTGTAGGAAAAAATAAGAGGAAGCTCCATTGCAGTACTTATGAACACAGTTATGGGATTAAGAATAGAAATATTAACAACAGACTTTATTGACATTTGCTTGTTTGCTATAACTATATGAAGTTTTAATTTTTTGTTTGGGAAAAGGTGGGGGACAACTTTAGAGGTAGGTCATGAAAAACTAAATTAAGAGTATAGGTAATTACAGTGGCAGTTGCAAATGAATGTCTTACAAAAAAACAAGTTTGAACATCCATGTATCCATCTCTAGTGCACTGAAGTTGAGATCTGTGAAGTTGTAATTAATTATTTTAATAATTTTCATTGTGATATTTTTAATGAAACAAAGAACAGTCTATGTGTCTTTTTTAAATTTTGATCATCTGACCAATCACTTGATTTTAATTTGATTATGTGAGCATTTTCTATTTAAAATCCTGTTGTAGTTGAGGTACGTCAGATTTTGATACAGTGTTGGAATGCTTAAAAAAACAAAAAACACTCAACTTTGTTGTGAAGATAGGTGAAGGCTGCCAGCCTAGCCAGATATAATTTTGGAGATAATTCTGTCATCTGTAAATATTAATGTAAACCACAGGTTGTTGTCTTAAATGACAAAAACAGTATTACATGTGGAACTGGAAAAAATGCAACAGTGCACTCTACTGACCAAGTAAAACATGTTGTGACACTTTGATGTAAACATGGCTTTGGCCTGTCTAGATGAAGGATTTCTTGCTATTGTTTTAAAACCAGATTTAATGGCCAGAATTTGCACGTATAAATGCCCTTACTGGCTTTGCTTCCTGACCTGGTGTGAGCTTACTAAAGAATGTAGCCTGTTAGCCTGGGAAGTGTGAAGAATGATGTAATGTGAACCAGGAATGTGATTTTAAAAACAGAGAGAATCGGAGAGCATTAAGCATTTTTGTCTTGACCGTCCAACTCATCAGCACTCTGCCTGTTTCTATATGTAAGTTTATCTTAGACTTGTGTTTTCTCTTAGAAATAGATAGAAACTAGAAAGATTAGATTGTTTTTCTGTGATGTCAGAACTGTACTACTGAATTATTTTAAGTATTTCTCTGTGATCTCTGAATTCTTGACTAGCACTATGTAGTAAAAAGTACTGTCTTGTGTTTTGTCTATTTATTATTTTAAAACCTTTCAAATGTGGCTGTTTTGTGTAGAGATACATTCATTTCTAAGAGTGCATAGCATGTATATAGTGATCCTGTACCAAATCACTCTAATAAGCCTTGACTGTTTAGTTATACTACCAATTGGATAACAATATTGCACAGTAATAATTGGACACCCTTTTAAGGACCTTTGAGTAGCCAATAAATATTAGCTGGGTGATGGCAGTGATTTTTACCATATAGTTTGGGTAAAAGGGGCACAGCTGGAGAACCTGTGCCAGCCTTCACCAGGAGTGTCTGTGTGGTTGTATAAACTCTTATCTCAAAGTGTGTGTGTGTGTTAGCTACTTGGACAGGGACACGAAGCACTGGCTGGACAGAGAGGGTGCTGGAGGTTTTAGCTTGCACAGCTGGCTGAGATATGAACTCTATAGCTGTGCCAGTGGGGAGTCTTACTGGGGACGTGGTGAGCAAGGGAGCGACCAGCCCCGGGACTGACTGTGATCTCTGTGTGCTCTTAAGGGAAATTGCACTTTACTGTGTGTATTTGTTATCCTTTCCTCCTATATGAGACTCCCCTCACTGGTGTTAGTGTTGAGGATTGAGGCTCCCTGATTGCTGGGCCAGGGCAAGGGCATCACATTTGTATTAAATAAAGTGCTCTAGAGATACATGTAGTACTGGTGTGATTTTTTTTTATTTTTGACAGTTTTGATAATACTGTGGGGTCCTGTGCATTCTTTTATTTTGTGTAGAAAATTTTTAAACAAAAATATTTCATACTGCTTGCACTTTAAGCACAAGTCTGTGGAGGTGCACAACCCTGCCCTTTCTACAAACACTAACCTCAGATTTTCAAGCTATTATACACCATAAAATAATGTCAAAGAATAGCAAAGCTGCTTAAATCCTACAGGAAAGTTTGATTTGTCAAGTACAAACAAAATTACTTTGTAAACATGATTTGCAAAATCTATCTCACCACTCATCATCAAATGTGATGCAAAAAAACGTTCAGTTCAAAAATGTACATATTACTTATATTGCCTTGCTGGTGTGTGCAATTCTAGCAACTTCTCTTCATTCAGTAAGTAATTATGTCACTGTTCATTCTTATTCAACATACATACAGATGTGTAAAAGTATATGAACTGCAAGGTTAGAATGTGGAGGGGCATTTTTAACTCTTAAACTGTACTGCATACAATAATACTTGGATGTCAGACTGTAAATGGAGAGAGTCTGAGAATGTAGTGTCCTCCTGAGGCTAAGCTGTCTGAACTCTAAATTCAGTACACACATTAGCACACCAACACACAGTACTTGTATTTCTTTTCTTCTTCTTGAACATACTGAAAGTCTTATCTTGCGGGACCTGTTCCCATGGGACTCTCCCCCACTTCCGCCAAAGCCATTCTGAAGACTGGCTACTGTAGGCATGGATGTGAAGAAGAGATTAACAGAAGCAGCATAACAGTGGGGGAATATTTTGGTACCATGATACTTATTATTAGGAAGGTAGTATTCTGTAGGACACTACAAAGAAAGAAGCCAATAAAAGACAGACAGCAAGCTAGCAACACTTCATTGTTTTTTTTCCAGCAGCGGGCACAACTCCAGTTGTAGTATAGTAGAGAAAAGAGTGCTGAAGTTATCCTACAATGAATATGGGCAAACTATTTCACATGCATAGCTGAGCTCTCTTTTTCAAGTTATTCAAATAAAATTATTTGCAGCCAATGTGAAAACAAATACCACATCCAGGGAAAATGGTCTCATGGACCTTAGAATAATTTTGTTATACGGTGTTTTTTTATTTTAATTGTTTTATTTATTTATTTTTTCAAATGGGAAAACCATGCAGAGAGACCCAGATCTGAGAATTTTTGGTACCACAGGAAACAAATACCATGGAATACAACATTCTGTGCACAATATTAGACCACTGAATCCTACAACTCTTAATTATGCCCAAAATATAACAAAAAATCCACAGTCTAAAATGTTTTCAATATACAAAGCCAAGATCAGAATGTTAAAAGAAATTTTCATCACAAGTTTTAAACCACTGTCTTATGACAACATGTGTGCACTACAAAAGCACAAGGAAAAAGCTCTAACTATGACTAAGGTGACCCAAGTTCAATTACTGTCTCAGGCACATGTTGGAACTGGCATGAGGAAGCAGAGGAATAATGACAAGGTTTACCCTCTTCACCCCTCCTTGTGAGGGAAAAGTGGGGAAGTGTGTGCCAAGACACATTCTCCATGTCAGAATTCCTGATGAAGACTAGGGATCCCTCGAAGATTACTATATTAAGGAGGGAGCGACTACTGAACACACCTCACACGGAGGTGGGAAAGTAATTTAAAAAGGCTCACTGCAAGCTAATCCTTGGATACTACAGAGCATGAGTGGGGAATGCATGACAAAGTATAAAAAAAAAAAAAAATGAAACAACAGAAAGCATATATTATATGTGTGTGTATATATATATATATATATATATATATATATATATGCGTGTGTGTGTGTGTATGTCTGTATGTGTGTGTGTGTGTATGTATATATATATATATATATATATATATATATATATATATATATATATGTGTGTGTGTGGATCTATGTTAAATTGTCTACTACGCACATCACCAACACTCAGAACATTGACTACAGAACGTCAAAACTGCAAGGCATCAAAATGTGGCAGTTCGTGACTGCCTGAGATTGCCTTACAGCAGGGAGTGGTGTTTTGCCCTTCTTTACTGTAGTGAAATCTCAGGGTTGGAATATATAATTAGCAGGTGGTATAGGGGAGATGGACCCTCTACAAAAAATATGTTTTACAAGTTTTTTGTATTCTTAGGTTCATAGGCGTGTACTAGGCTAATGTCCCTTGAGCCTGTACAAGCCTAGCCTAAAATAATTGCCCAGGCACCATGCCACTCTATGTTAGTTCACAGTGCCCCCATCCAATAGGGCAACTGGAATGATCCCTGGAGTGAACTTTCTCTTACCCATCCACTCAAGATTTCACTTGAAGAGGGCCAGCAAGTTGCTCTGCTTGACATGAATGGGAAGCTTATTCCAGAGTATGGGCAGTCTTTGGGAGATGAACCTGTCCCTCCAGTATGTTCTGTTAATTATGATAATGAGGTTGTGATCTCTGGAGTGTGTGGCGTGGGGAGATTGGGATTTCTTTGGGTGTAGCATTTCAAGTAGGGCTGGGTCGGACATGGCTTTGTAAGTCAAGCAGAGATCACCTCTAAGTAGACGATAAGAGACTGAGAACAGCTGAAGTTTCTTGAGTCTGTCCATGGAGGACATGCACTTAAGGCCTAGGATCCTTTTTGTGAGGTACTTTTGTGGCCTCTCCAGCTGTTGTAGGTGTAGGTGCCTGGTCAGGTACAAGCCAAATTCATGTTTTTCATTTTCAGTGTTTTGGATTCAATGTTCCAAGTATCAACAGTGTGTGCTGTCAAAAATTTTAAATATATGTGTGTGATATATATATATATATATATATATATATATATATACACATACACCTATACACACACACACACATCTATATATCTATCTATATATATATATATATATATATATATATATATATATATATATATATATATATATATATATATGAGTGTGTGTGTGTGTGTGTATGTATTTTCTCCACTACACAAGATAAAGGTGCCACAGTCTTGGCTTGCTCAATTCTTGCTCCAGTGGAACACATAGGCCTAAAGGTCTCAGCCCAGTAAAAGAATATATCTATGGGACAGAGCTAAGATGGATCATTGTTGATGGACGTGGAGGGTTCCAATGAATAAAAAAAAAGACTTGTGGAAACTGCATTATATTCTAGAAGATTTTACATTAAGTAAAAAAAAAACAAATTACAGAAAAAAATCTATCCATATTTTAAAATTAAATGTTTTAATACTATAAGAAAAAGCAATGCAATGGGAAAAACTCCATAATAATTTGCCACAAGTGATTTGGGTGACCTGATCCTCTCAGGTCTCTTCATATTGTACTAACCTAACCTGATGACCAATGATCAATACACACAACTGATATTAAAAAAATATTACCTATCTCAGGCTTGTCAAGCAAGCAGATCAGTAATCGGAATGGCTTTAGTTGTGCAAGTGGCCCTTGTTCTGGGTCAACTTCTGGGCTACGATGGTGAAACAGCTTCACTAATGCCTGTGGAGAAAGCACAAATATTCACACAGCTGCACATCTCAAAAATACTGCAACCATCAAACTGTATGCAATGCAAAGCTGCTGTTAGTAAATTCAGCATAGCCGGATGTGCAGTGTTCATTTTCATCTCTACCTGTGAGTCACAGCAGCAGGAGCAGTAGAAATAATACTCAAAGAGTGGATTACACTCTCATGTACTCACCTGTTGGGTGTGGTCAGAATAGAAAAGGTACAATTACTACAACCAAAAATCCCATGCAAAATGACACATTTAGATCTATCCTCTTCCTTCATCCGCTTTATACTACAGCTCTTTAAATGTGAAATGGTTAACATGTAAAATGGCATCTACTGCATAAGTGGACTTTCACATCCTGACTTCTCATATATATAAATATATATATATATATATATATATATATATATATATATATATATATATATATAAAAATCCAATTACTATTGCTTAACATTCTGAATATGTGGCAAATGCAAGAATAATATCCATGCCTTACAAATGAAATGGATTAATATTCATTCATAATCCTTCACTTAAGAATCAGAAGGGGGTTTTTTACTGTTCAAGTGGAACCTATCAAAACTAGCAAAAGAATAGCACGCTGCTATGGGTTAGCATTTTTCCAGCGATTGGGTCATAACAAGACCTTCACATTCTTCAGCAGTATTAATATTAATGGGATATTTGAAGGTATAATTGGGTCTTTCACAGATGCATTTTGAAAAAATGATCACTAGTTATTAATATGTTTTACTCTCCTAAGCTCGGTGATGGATTATAATGGGGCAGTTTAGGCAGCTATCCAAGGCCTACAAATAAGTAAATGAACAAAGTGATCCATGGCACTCCTATTCAAACTAGCTTCAGCTTGTGGTGTCCGGCAGGAGGGGTTCACAGCACTTGCACTTTATGAAATTGTGTGAAGATCACTAGCGTCACCCCATAAGACTTGGCCATATGCAGTACTGTTCAAACAGATCAATCAATTTGTGGGTTTTGTGACCATACACCATCCCACAAAGCATGGAATGGCATGGGTAAGGAGCAGAAAACGTGAAAACAATGGTAAAGTGATGGTTACAGAGCAAAACAACAGTGGTGCTGGCATTCTAAGGTATGATTTTGTTTTAATTATTCTTGGAAGGCAATGAGATATGAGATGTGGGGGCTAGTGACCAACTGCATTTTGTTTAAAATGGAGTTTGATTATATTTTTGCGGCCACTGTTTTATTTTTATATTTATTTTACTCTGTGAAGGCTGTATAGCCGAGGCGCTAAGTAATAAAAGGTTGGACTGTTCGTTGTCTTGGTGGTATAGTTTTCTTGTTTTTCTTTTTTAGTAGTATATATATGTTTTAAAGTTATTCCTGGCAGGGAGACAAATATGGCTTGTGAGGGCAGGCAAGCAACTACGTGTTTGTGTAAAATAGAGTTTGAAATACACTGCACAACTGTTATTTTAAATGGTGTTTGAAGTACACTGTGTGGCTATTTTTAATGCAATTAGATAATCGAAATATGCACAAATTATTCACAGCAGGCAATCAGTTAAGGATTGTGTGGGAACCGACTGTGCAAAAAAGGAGTTTGAAATACATCTGTGTGGTTAGTAGTTTTTCATTTTATGACTGCTGGGTAACAGAGGTATGCAATGACAACAGAACAGCCATAATTGCTAGGTATATGGGCTATCTGTAAATGAAAATGACTCTCTGCTGTTGATTGGGCATTATTTTGGCATTGCAGAACTAAAGTAATGTTTGTGAATTAAGCTGGAATAATTTACTGTGGCCACTGTTTGTGTGAAACAAAGTTGGAATATACATACAGTGGCCTTTATTTTTTTCATCATAATTAGACACCTGTCCTATGCTGTAACATTTCTCTTGTTTGTAGGATTTGTTGGTTGCTGAACAAAGGTTGCTGCAACAGTAACTATATGGTTTTATTATCCTTTATTCATATCACTGAAGAAATGAAATGATACACCTAAATTGTGTAACACTGCAAGGAGATGATGCATGTTACTGATATATTTTATTTTTGTAGCACATTCTTTATAGCTTCCAGAAAATATGAAGTGGTTGATATTTGTCAGTTTAGTATAGTCTGCACTATGTGGAGTAATGGAAAGAACTTCTGGATCTTCTGCATCCATTATGCAGTAATTGCTGCATATCACTGTGATGCAGTCCCCTCTACAAGAACAGATTTAGACCTATTTCTGCATTTAGTTAAACATTTTACTTTGTGCTATTTTTTTCTTTGCCAGACACTCCTTGATGCACAACTCATTTAGTTTGGAAAGTTTATGGCAATATCACCAGCACATCAATTTACTAATGTAACACAGATCATTTATACTTCAAAGGCAACAGCAACTACATTTGTAGATGAAGCACTGACATGCAAGTTCATCTCGCAACAGCAATATCTGCATTAGTAACATTTTTCTTTAATGTACACATATCAGAAAACTTCTACTTCCAAAGAGAATGCCCATATTGACCCAGCATATGTTGCCGTGTGATTAACATTTCTTATGTCCTTATTGTATGTGCTCTTCTCTTTAAATAGTGCTGCACATGGCCAAGTCTTATAGTGTGATGCTGGTGATCTTTATAAAATTTCATATACTTCATCCACAGCTACCAATAAAGTACATGCAATTCATTTCTTCAAAACAATAAGAGGTGTACATGATTAACAAAGGGGCTAAAACTGCTGAGTCACTTTTGTCATCTGCTTATCTGAAATAGTATTTAATCTGGCTTTGCAGGACCAGTGTGCATTTGAATGAAGATAGAACATCTTACTGTGACTACTTTGTGTTTGTGTAAAATAAACTTAAATACATTACTTTTTATCCCAATCAGATATGTGAGGTATACACAGTCAACAAGGTTGCTATAACTGTTTAGTGGGGTGGGGGGGGGGACTGTCAGTGGATAAAGTAACTCACACTCATGTCATTTGTTCATTTTAAAGAGTCATTAATCTGGATTCTCAGAACTTGTATGAACTAAGTTGGAATACTTTATTGTGCTTGTATGTTTAATGAAAGGGATGTGAAACAAAAATAAAATATGTTACTCTGGCCATTATTTTATTCTTTTTTACCACAATCAAATATCTGAGGTGCATTCAGTCAACAGTATCACTATAATTTGCTGGCTACAGGGCTGTTTAAATGAAAATGACTTATTAATCTGACATGATGAAGTTAAACCGTCATCTATCTTTGTATGATTAATTTGAATTTGTGGAAAGCAAGTTGAAATACTTTACTGTGGTCATTTTTAAATCACATAATGGCATGTGAGGTGTAGATAGTCAATAAAAAGGCTGCAATTGATGAATACAGACATTGGTGAATTATAATGATAGCAGGCCATGTGGCCTTTTATGGTTGAAATGATTTCAAATGGGTAATGTTTTTTTACTGGTTAGTAAACTTTGTTTCACTTCTTGCTGACAAAAGAACAAGACTGCAAATTTAAAACACACTCAGATTTTGCTTTATTAAACAATAAATACAATTTAAAGCAAGCTGGTAGATAAGTATACATTTAAAACATTCACAATGGAGAATCCAAAAGAACATGTGGATTTATGACTGGCCTTAAAAAAGTGCAAGTAAGAAGCCCATGGTTTGAAAACTGCTCAGGCACAAAGTGTACCTAATCTGCTACTGCTTATATGTTATATGCATTACTGTTAGACTAATTTACATAACACCTTGTGATAGTTCTCCAGCTTTACCAGACATTTGTAATGTCACCTAGTTTAAATGAATTTTAGTTTTTCAATGCTAAATTTTTGTCACTTAATTATTTAAATGACTACACATTTTTTTATAAATACTTTGTTCTTAGGCACCTTGAATGTAGTCTGATGAAGTCTGTAGATGAAAGCATTTACTTCTGGGTATTGTGTCCTTTTTTAATTAAATGTGTTGACTGTGTTATAACACAATTACAAAAAGTACAATTCTGTAAGAACTTACCATAACAGTATATGTCCTACTGATCACTGTTACAGTATTCCTGATATAAGGGTTGCCAATGATGATATCTGGCCAGAGTACCAAAGTTTTACTTTCCCTAAGTTATATCCAATGCATGACCTCAGCTCTATGTGTTGAGGTATACAGATGGACATACAAGCATGGATCCTTAGATTATCTCCAAGCCAGTGGCCTGAAGGCTACTGAGACAGGAGTCTGATCACCTAGGAGTGTAGCTTGAACAGATCAATTCCTCTGTTACCACATAGGTTCATAGGTTGGTACTGGGCTATCTGCCCGAAGGCATATATTAGCCCAGCCACATTGTGCGGTATTCACCACCCCTTTAGTAGTTCCCTAGACCCTTGTACTAGCAGCTAGTACTCTTGGCCCCTATCTAGTAGTGCTGTTTGTGTGATCCCCGGTGTGAACTTTCTGTTACATAACAGAGTAGAAGTTAAAGCAAAGGTGGGGAGGAACCAGAAGGTTGAAGCACGGTATATAAGTGGGGATAGAGGGTAGGATGGAATACTGCAACAGTGATCAGTAGGGCATCTACTGTTATCGTAAGTTCTTATACAACTGTGCTGTGTCCTGACTGAATTCACTGTTGCAGTATTTTTGAAATATGGGTGATTCCCAGAGCTGCAAGAGGAAAAAAGGGTGGATGGCTATTGAGTAGAAGAGTTGTCCAGCAGTTCAGACAGAAATGACTGACTTGACTGAGCAAAGGTTGCTATAGACTTGGAGAAAGTATCAATTCTGTATTATTTGGTAAAGGTGTGTACAGAGGGGCAAGTGGCTTTGTGAAATGCCCCTGAGAAAGCCATTTCCCTACTGGAATACGGTTTGCTGCAGGAAGTCACTACCATAATGAGAGTAGAAGAAAAAGATATTCTTAAAAATCCAAGCTGCAACAGTTAGTTTGGAGAAAGGCTGGCTAGGTTAGGGCTCATACATAATACAAACAGTTGATCAGTCTTTCTGAAGGATTTACTCTTGCCAGATAAAATCTGAGTTGACTGTGAATGTTCAGAGACTGTAAGATCCTTTCCCCCATTTTGTGGCTTGGCAAATAAAATGTTAAGATGGATAGCATGATTGAGAAACATTTCATCCACTACCTTAGTCATGAAGGAAGGATTAGCCCAGACAGTCACCCTGTTCTTGCGAAAAACAGGAAAAGGGTAATGGCCATGAGAGCTTGTAACTCAGAAACTCATCTGGTACAATTAACCATCAAAATGCGGATAGTTTTCCAAGTACAGAATTTTACAGAAATGGGAGATGCTGGTTCAAAAGGAAGCAGTATAAGCTTACCAAAGGGGAAAGGTTTCCTTGGGTAGTTTAGATGCAAGGCTTCCCTGGGTAAAAGCCTGACCTCCACTCTAGCCATAAGGCATTGACAGATGACAGTTGAGCTTTTACAGAACAGCAGGCCAAACCTGATCAAAGTAGTTCACAGAGATATTGTAGTACATCAGGAACCTGTGAAAAGAATGGGTCCTGACTATGTTTGAAGCACCAACAGAAAAATCTTTTCCATTTAGCTATGTAAGATGTTCTAGTAGTGGGTCTCCTGGCCTCTTCTTTGACTTGAACAACCTCTTCAGAGAACAGGTGCCTTTGAGGAATTAAAGTCCTATCATCCCATAGGGTCAAGTTGAGAAATGGAAGACTTGGATGAAGCAGCAATCTGTTTTGCTAAGTTATCACGTTTGGATGAAAGGGAATTCTCCTATTATTTCCCCTTGTCAGGTGAAATAGCAGGGGAAACCAATGCTGCCTTGGCCAAAATGGTGCCAGTAAAGGATTTTGGGTGCTTCCTTTTGTGCCTTGAGAAGAATTTCTGGAAGAAGAGGCAGAGGAAGAAAAGCAGAAAGGAACTTCCTGACCATTGAAAGGAAAAGGCATCTGTTTTCCAGGCTGTGGGACAAGGGCCCCTGGTGCAGAAATGGGGCAGCTAATGATTGGTGACATAAAGAGTTATATCTGAGGAGTGCCCCCACTGAAGGGTAATCATCTGTAAAACCTCCCTTTTCAAAGTCAATTCTTGCAGTCCTCTAGAGAGTGGCTTAGAGAGCCTGCTAGCACATTGTCCTAAGAAGAAATATACATGGTTGTGAGCATGAGGTGGGCAAAAATCTGAAGAGCTTGCAGAAGAGCCCTCGTTTCCTACAGACTGATATGTCTCTTTAGGAACCTGAGGTTGTCATTTCCCCTGTCCTCAGTGTGATCTTGTCCATGCCCCTCACATCTCATCTAAGGGGTCTGTTAGAACCTGTTAAAGAGGAGGAGATGTATGAATGGCAGTCCTGTGGTTTTAGATAACCTATCTTTTCCACAACATTAGCTCCTTTTGGTGACAAGGGAAGAGGAGAAATGAGGGTGTCCAATGATTGACAATGCTGGGACCACACTGATTTCAGGTACCACCGGATTTTTCTCATGGGAAGTTTGGCTAGGGGGAGCACAGGGATGGTGGCTGCCAAGAATATCAAACTACTTAGCATTTCCTTTGCTGAGCAATGGGTTGTGGAGGAGAGATTTTGGACAGTCTGTGAACTTTCTCCTGGGGAAAACAAAATCCTGTGTCGGGACCATGTGAGATTTTTTGTAGTCTGTGGTAAAACCCAGACCTGTCAGAATTTGGAAGATAAAGTGTAGATGCTGAATAATTTTTGGAGAGAGCCTCTCTCTGGTTGTCCAGGTAGGGAACATTTTGGATTCTTGGAGTGTGACAGAAAGCTACTACTGGAGTCAGACATTTTGTCAACACTCTTTTTATTTATTTACATTTGTTGACTGGGCTAGTCTAACTGGATATATGTCCATTTTCAGTAGAGGCCCGGGGAGAAAACCTCCACATAAAAACAAAGCAGAATATTGCAACTACAGATACAGGTCTATGTTAAATGTTCGAACAAAATGTCGAACATTACATGGTCGAGACCAAGTGTTCGACATTTGGATGTTTGAACATCAAATAAAAAAAAATAAAAAAATACTTTAACAGCGTAGGCAGGGGGCAAGCCCCCATGCACCCACCACACCCCCCCTACTTAAATATATCAACTCCGTGACCACACTTCAGTGCAGAAAAGGGATATTCTCCCTATCTGCATCGTACAGCACCGCTGAAAGTCTATCTTCGAACATTCAAAATTTTGAACGTTTGGTCTCGACCATGTAATGTTCGAAATTTTGAGTGTTCGAAGATTTGTCAGGTACCCTACAGATACATTTCACTTGTCAGACAAAACAGCTGTTTACATGGTAACATAGTAATCATGACAGATAAACATTTTTTTTTTTAATTTAAAAGGCAGTGACTCATCTATAAGGCAGTGACACATTCATAAAGTCCTTGTTGGGTACAATTATCCCAGCCTAAAACAGACTCTGAGAAGAATGGGTTTTGTACAGTCTCAAGTTAGCTAAATGCTAAATGCAGATTAACAGAGGGGTAGAAGGTAACAGTCTTAAAAGTAGCTATGAAGTGAGTAGTATTTAGTGCTAGAACCTAGGATAACAGGAAGAGAAATCTTAGTCTGGGTTGGTACAAGGACATAGCCAGTGGGTTAGCCAGTGAGTTGTAAGGTATATTTTGAGGTTTTTTTTTGAATAGTGGAGTTGAAGAAAGAGATGCGAGTTCACCTGGAAGTAGGTTCCAGAGTTTTCCCACAGTGTTAGAGAAAAGGGAATCCACTGCTTTACTGTTGGGTTTTTGTCTAAATACCAGTAGTTTATTTGTTGAGCGTAGGTTTGTAAGATTTCTATATGGGGTGATTAGACTCATGAGTATTGGTGTATTGCTTGGATGATAAAGCGTCTTATGGGCAATAATAAGTTGGTGGAATATAATTTGATTATGTAGCTCCAGCCAAACCAGTTGTTTCAGATTTTGGCAGTGGTGGGTTCTAAAAGGGGAGCCAGTTGCAAATCTGGCAATGTTATTGTAGGAGGTTGCCAGCTTGCTGAGGTTGCTTTTAGACAGATTAGTGTACATAGGAGAGGCATAGAAGAGAGTTGAGATAAGGTGGGTGTGGGCAATAGTAGTTCTAGCTATGGGAGTAAGGAAGGGTTTAATCTTATAGAGGGAGCCTAGTTTTCTGTTAACTGATTTTACTGTGGTGTTAATATGAGTATCATAGTTAAGGTTGTGGTCTATTGTTACTCCTAAGAGTTTGGTGTTAGTGCCAGGAGATATGACTCTGCCATTATTAGATTTAATAATGAAGTCAATTGGGGTGGACTTTTGTGTGACAGTAAAGAGCAATAGTTTAGTCTTTTTTGGGTTAAGGAGGAGACAGCGTTGTAACAACCATTTTTCTACTAATTCAAAGACATTTTGGGTGAGGGACTGCAGTTCAGATGGACCAGTAGTGGAGCATATTAATGTTGAGTTGTCTGCATATTGTATGCATGTAGCTTGAGGGATGTTTACATTTAGATCATTAATAAAAATTGAGAATATAAGAGGGCCCAATATAGAACCTTGGGGTACACCAAGGGTGACAGGAAGGTGGTTAGATAAACTATTATCCCAAAGCACTGCCAGTTGACTGTTATCTAATTAGGACTTGAACCACAGTAGTGCATGTGTATCAAGTGAGAGGGACTTAAGTATATTCAACAGTAGCTGATGGTTGACCATGTCAAATGCTTTTGAGAGATCAATAAAGATTGTGGAGGAAAGGGTGTTATTGTTACAGTTTTTGTTAATGTGGTCAGAAAATGATAGGAGGGAAAGGTCTAAAGCCATGCTGAGAGTTAGCTAATAGGTTATTTTGGAGAAGGTGGTCTAACAGTTGACTGTGGATGCATCTTTCCATAATTTTAGCTAAGGGAGAGAGAGAGTAGGGCAATTGGACGAAAGTTAGAGAGTTCTACTGAATTACCACGTTTGTGTAGGGGGATTATATGGGAGATTTTCCAAATGGATGAGATGGTACATTCTGTTATGGTTCTATTTATTAGGACAGAAATATGATAGGCTATAACTTTTGCTGGTATTTGCAGATATTTGGCTGGTAACAGGTCAACAGAGGGCGTTGATGGTTTGAGTTTTTGAAGAAGGGTACAGATGGGGGGTGTAGGAACAGGTTGTAATTGAAATAAAGGTGGTAAGTTAGTTGAGGAGGAAGGCATATCGGAGGATACAGGAGGTAATGAGTTAGCAAGAGATTGGATGGCTTCAGTAAAGAAGGTATTAAAGGCATCAGCTACTTGTTTGGGAGTCTTATGGGCTATTCCTGATGGGGTTGGGGTTTTCGAGTGGCCTGGATGTAAGAGTCTATTGATAACTGTCCAGAATCTTTGTGGTTTATGTTGGTTAGTTTGTTGAAGTTGAAAGTAGAAGTTTCTTTTTATCTAATAGTATTGATGTTTTAATAGTACTTCTAAGCTGTTTAAATTTTAAATGATCAGCTGGGTCTTTAGTAGTGCGCCATTTGGCCTAAAATTTGTTTCTAAGTAGAATTTTTTGTTTAGTTTCCTTTGTTAGCCATGGAGCAGTGTTTGTTCTGTTCCTAAGAGTACAAGTAGGGGCATGGTAGTCTAAGATTTCTAAAAATGTGGAGTTGAAGTATGCCACTGCATCCTCTAGCTGGAGGTGTTTTAGGGGTGACCAATCGCACTCACTAAGTTCATTTTGGAAGCTTTTAGGGTTAAAATGTTTATTGGAATGAGTGGTTCTGTAAGTGGTAGGGTAGGGAATATTACTCTTTTGTCTAATTGTATATGTTAGTGAGTGATCACTAATGCCGTCTGGTAGGGTGCCTGCTTTATATGTCGGGGACTGAGTATTTGTTAAAATCCAATCTAAGGTGCTTTCTTTATTGGTAGGTTTGTGGATTCCGGTAGGAGAGGTGATAGTTTGTGAAAAGTCATGTAGGTTTATGTGGTTAGTAGGATTATCAGTATTACAGCTATTCCAGTCTATATTAAATTCACCTAGCCCTATGGTTTCTTGTGGGTAGTTTGTGGAAAGCCAGCTAAGGATATTGTCAAGGGTGGTGATATTATTAACACTTTATTTTATTACTCTTGGAGCTGTGGAAAGACCAAAAGGAAGAAGAGTAAATTGAAAATTCAAGCAGCTGGAGAAAAACATGAGGAATCTCCTGCAAGGCACAATGGATATGTGTAAGTAGGTGTTCTTCAGATCTAGTGACAGTAAGAAAACGTGGGGAGGATGAAAGCATAAGATTATGAAGACAGAGCATTTTGAAAGATGGTACCTTCAAGTGTTTAGCAGAGATAGGTCTAGGATGGGCCTCCACTGCATTTCCTTTCTTGGGACTAGAAAAATCCTGGAATAAAATCCTTTTCCCATGATATCCTTATATCCTTTGGGATTTGCTCAATGGTTCCTTTACTTAAGAGGCCTTGAATAATGGTGGAAAGGGGGAGAAGGGATATATTGGTTCTGAAGAGGTTGTGACATGCTTTTCGGAGTGAGAATATTTTTCCAAGACATGGCATAACCATCCTTACTGATGTAGAGGACCCACATTTCTATGATAATAGCTTCCCACCTGGCCAGGGACAGTGACAGTCCTTGGAAAACAAGAGTAATGGAACTGAGGGCAGAAGCAGGGTGCTGCAGAGGTAGTCACAGATTTTTGCTTCCAAAGGAAGGCCTCCCCACTGGAGGTTCCCTATGGGATTTTTCAGAATACCTTTTCCTAGGGGTTTTCCTTTTTTTTCTGAGCCATCCTAGGATCCCTTCTAATGTAAGAGACAGATTTAGATGGGTAGTTCCTATGGTATATAGGAAATGAGAAGAGTAGAATCTGTCTGCAGGCTTTCATGGTCTTATCTTAGCCTTGGAGAGTTTTGAACAGGCTGGCAGCCTGAGGATTTTTGATTTGAAATCCTCAGGGATAGGCTGACTGTGAAGCCATGCATATCTGTGAATTATAGATCCAGTGGCAGCTCTCCTACAAGAAACATCCAAAACGTTGTTGGTGAGAGAAAGTCCCCTTCATTGGAAGAGATCTGTCCTGGAGAATGCAGATGAAAAGAATAGTCCAGAGCTTACCTCTCAACCTGGAAACATCAAAAATCTGGACAAAGGCCCATGAAAAACAGGTACAAAATCTGTACACTGCTTAACATAGAATTTGCATATATAATTATGTAACCCCACCCACTTCAATGGGATCGAGGGATGCCAGCATTCAAATGCAAAATGAAGAAGACAAAATCTTAAACACAAAATATAACCAGAACAAGAGTTTAATTAATATTAACATATGAACCTGTTTAAAACTAAATGCAGTTTTATTTTATAAAAAATAGAATTATCTGCTGCAGCTACACTAATAATAACAAAGTCATGGCCTGAAGCTCAATGCCAAAAAGTGTATTGTCATCCCCTTTGGTAAAAACTCTGTACCCATGAACTACCACATAGCTGGTAGTCTACTTAATGCCGAAAATGTGATGAGACCTTGGGACACAGGTGGACAGTAGTCTCTCCTTTGATAATCACATCACCACAGTGGTCAGGAAATCCTTCTACGTGGCTCATCTCATCACAAAAGGATTGTCATCCAGAAAAAAAGAGGTAATTGTTCCCCTCTACTCATCACTCATTAGACTCATTACAGAGTACAATGCCCCTTTTGGTATGTACCTCACAAGACATCTACAACAACTGGAAAGACCACAGAAATACCTCACAAAGAGGATTACTGGCCTCAAACAGATGCCCTATGCAGACTGTCTCAAAAAACTACAGCTTTACTCCATCGCATATCGCCTACTCAGGGGCGATCTCTGCCTAACATACAAAGCTATGTCAAACCCAGAGCTGTTGGACATGCTCCACTTAAAGAAATCCTAATCCCTCCGAGCTACACGCTCTAGGGACCTAAACCTTATCACCACAATAAACAGAACATGCTGGAGGGATAGATTCCTGTCCCAGAGACTTCCCATACTCTGGAACAGACTACCTATCTATATCAAACAGAGCTCCTCATTAGCACTCTTCAAGAAAAATCTTGATGATTGGATGGGAAATGGGAAATTCACCCCGGGGATCACTTCTCTGGCTCTGCTCAACAGAGGCACAGGAAAAAAATTTTCTTGGGTGGCGAAAGCCAGGGTACATTTTTTGGCTAGGCTAGGGCCGATAGCCTTGTACCTACCTATGAACCTATGTAACCAGAACAATACTGTTTTACTATAAATGTTTATATTAACATTTGAAGTTGTAAAAAAAAATTGAGCTTGTATAAAACTAAAGCACATGCTACACAGCTATGTGCCAGTTAGCCATTGTGATCCATTTACCAAAACTTCCTCTGTCAGCAAACCTAGCAAATCTGCTGGACATTGTTCTCGTGCAAGGTTGCCAAGGCGTAGAACTCCATACCTGTATCCATTCAGGTCTATGCTCCCTCCCATCTTTCAAAACTGCTCTGAAAGACTTCCTAACTAAAATCTTGCTATGTTCTTGCTCAAAACCATGATAAATGGCATCCCTAAATGTGAACATTCCTCATAACTCCTTACTCAAAGTCTCTTCTTTCTCTCTAAATAAGCCTGTTTCTGCCACACTTCATACTATAATTCCGGTTTGTATTAGACTAATGTACCTTTAATATCTCTAGAAACTGTGCAAAATTTCTCTCAATATTAAATTATTACATTCTTAACCAATGTGTTTGTATTATGTCCAATTTGTTATAATTATTTAAACTGCACGTTTTGTTTTCTTTCTGAAGACTGTAAAATTATTGTTCTTAAAATGTTTTGTAATAATTTAGAGCTTTTCCCCTGAGCCTCCACTGAAAATGGACTTCTACTCAGTTGGACTTTCCTGGTAAAAAAAATATTAATAAATATCGTTCAGAAAAAGCAACACAAAACATGTTATTCTAACAACCTTCTAAGTTTATAACAATAATATTTAAAATTTATGTTTATTTTTCGATCTTTGACCCCACATCATTTAAGGCTTTATCCAGATTTCTTGTGTTAGGAAGTTGAGAGGTATGCAAGTAATACAGTCTTGATGTGTAAAGTATCCAGACACTGGTATAATAGCCAGGTATTTGATAATGTACAATTCTCTGAATCACACTTTTAATTGTGGTTATTACTCTTGGGGGTTTTGTCATTGCTATAAGATGCAGAGATATTAAAATTTATCACACTAAATATGCGTTTATATGGATATTAAATCCCCTCCATGGACGATGATGGGACATTGCTACCACAAAGCTGTGATTTTTAATTTGCCATTCATTTTTAACTAACATATACTTTTGATGCAATTTCTTTGTGGCCTCATGCCATGGTTCTTGGTTTCCACTGTGTGCCAAGCTGGGTTGTCCCATTGTTTTCTAAAATTTGCTTAAACACGTAATGCTTTTCGGTAATCCTCCGATTGTTTCTTCACTGTATTTTTCCCTTCTTTCCCATTTCAGTATATTGGTCATATAAACTGAACAAGTATAATCTGCAGTGAGACATTCTCTTGATATATGCTAGCTTTTAAAGCCAACATAATCTTGTTCTAAACGTGTGTTGGGCAAGACAATTGGTATGGTAAACCCAATTAATGCAATTCCACACCTAAATGTTTCTGAGTCAATAAACTGCCACTATGTGCCCTATATGGAATGCAGGCACAATGGGGTTGTAGTTCATAAATAAAGTGTTAGTAAAAAGTTTCTATTCTTCTGTTACTGCTGCCTGTTGATAAAAGAGGGACATATAAATATTCCAGGAAAATCAGTGTACAAGTTACTACTACAGCACTCTACACAGCAGGATACTTAAGTCACTAGCAGCTGTCAAACACTTGCACTGCCCGAATACTGAATAAGTATGAACTGAAAATGTAGCTTGTTTCAGTTCTCTATTCCACCGTGTAGTAAGTAAAAGGTGCTGACAATTTCAACACACCTGTACATCAATTACACACACACACACACACACACACACACACACACACACACGAACATTCACTGGGTCACACACACAAATGGAAGAACGAACATTACGGCATTCAGTTTAACAGTTAAGAAAAAACTGAATGCCGAGAGCCACTTACACAGTACAGTTCCTAAATGCATAAATTGAATGCTGAGAGCCAGTAAAACAGTACAGTTTTGCACACATTTTCTCTGAAAGAATGAACATAAACTGAATGCCGAGAGCCACACACACAGATAAACTGAATGCCCGTGCACCAACCCCTAAATGCAGCAAATTAGCAACGATTGAATACACAGTATATCTTTGTCAGCAGTGGACTTAAAAATGCACAAGAAGTTCAAGAACATTAAACAGTACAGTTCTGCACACAGTATCTCTTGGAAGAACTAACAAACTGAATGCCAACGAAGAGCCAGTTAAACAATTGGAAGAACGAACATTAACTGGCCCTCGGCATTCAGTTTAACAGTTGGAAGAAGAACATAAACTGAATGCCAAAAGCCAGTTAAACGGTACAGTACAGTTCCTAAATGCAGAGATAAACTGAATGCCTTGATAGCCAGTTAAACAGTACAGTTTTGCATCTGCACACAGTATCTCTTGAAGAATGAACATAAAATGAATGCTGAGAGCCAGTTAAACAGTACTAATGAAGGAATTCCGTAAGTATGCCTCAGACTGAAACCTCCCTACATGGAGCCCACAAACCACCACTTCTGAATGTGAAAAAATACAGTGAAAGTAAGAAATACACAAGAAAGGAAATTCCCATACAAAACAACACTTCTTTCTGTTCTGTTAGAAAAAATAGAAGCAGACTTAACAGTTTTGTTATACTTCCCTTGTTCGGACTAAAGATCTACACATAAGCATGAAATGTGCGCACTCTGCTTTTATTTATTTATTTTCCCTAACAGAAGTCAGAATGGACATTTGCTTCATTTCAAATTCTTGTTTATTTGCTAATTGTCACTGACGACACTCAGACTCAGTTCCTAAATACAGGGATAAACTGAATGCCAACTTGGCAACAGCCAGTTAAACAGTACAGTTCTGCAAATAACACAGTATCTCTAATGTCTTGGAAGAACGAACTTATACTGCACACTAAACTAAATGCAATGTTGTTCTTACCTGGAGCTGGAGGACTCTGCAAAATTTAAATGATGCTGCCCGCCATCGCTGTTATATTCCCTAACCCTATTCCTTTTCCCTCCAAGTGCAACCAGTCTAACAGGCAGCAACTGATGTCATGAAAGAATATGCAAAACTGGAGAAAAAACACTTTATAAAAAACAACAAAATACAGCAAAGCTTTCAGGCATAAAAACCCTTCTTCAGTGCATTACAATTCATAAATGAAATACATACTGAATATATAGTGGGTCGACACCACATGACCAGCAGCCCATTGGTCATGTGACATATATACAATAAAATTTAAAAACATATATTAAAACATGTTTCATTTCAATTTAGTCTGTTGTAGATATTTAAGGACAGGTTTTAGAGTAATTACATCATTAAGTCCTGGCCATCTATCTGCTTTTAACCTAATCATCCACTCATATTCCTTTAATTCAAGTTTATTGTTAATATCACCTCCACGTGGTGTTATTTCGACTATCTGTACAACTCTAAAAAGAAATTTATGTTGAACACCATTTTCCTGTATATGCTTATATAATGAATTAGTGGCTACTGCCCTCCTAATTTCTGATTTATGCTCAGCAATTCTATCCTTTAATTTTCTTATAGTTTTTCCTATATAGAATGATGAGCACTGAGAACAAGTAGCCATATAAACCACAGATGTGGTATTGCATGAGGCTTTTACATTAAAAGTATATATTCTATTAGTAGTAGGATGCTTAAACTGATGACTTGTTTGATTAACAATATCAGAACAGCAAGAACAATTATAACATTTGCAAGTGCCAGGTTTTTCATAAGCTGGTATAGAAGAGAAATATAAATCCTTGTAACACAACTGCTGTTTAAGCGTTCTCATGTTTCTAAAGGAAAAATAAGGTCTATCATCCAATACTTTCCTAACATCCATAAAGTACAGTTTTGTACCTACCATAAATGTAGATGTCTGAACAGGATAGCATCTGCAGTCCTTACAAATGGGTTGTCCTGTCATCAGGCAGCCCTTCGGTCGGCCGGATTCCAAAGTCTGGGTCTGGCCACGGCTGGTGTCGCACTTCACCCGACGTCATCACTGCTGGTCTTCGGGTATAAAGGCATCAGCCGACGCCATTTTCCTCAGTGTTTCTTGCCCCAGATGCCAGTTGCCCTCTTGGATAGCTAAATTTTTGGATAAATGCCAATGTTTCCAAAAAGTAGAAGGCAAACACAAAAAATAAGCATGTATGTACATATATACAAACAAATACACCATAAGAAATCCCCCCCAGCTAGCTATTAGGTGGGCAAATACCCTAGGAATACCACAGAGGGGAAGGAGGGTGGGTAATCCTGACTGCAGATGCTATACTGTTCGGACATCTACATTTATGGTAGGTACAAAACTGTACTATGTCCTTCAAGGATGCATCTGCAGTCCTTACAAATGGGTAGAATACCATAGCCAAACTAGGGAGGAGGAAGAAGAAATTATGGTGTAGTTAGGATCCCTTGCAAAACAGCAGTGGCAAACCCTGCTCGGGATCTAGAGTATAGAGGTAAGTTATAATGCTTGGCAAATGTATGCACGGAGGTCCAAGTAGCAGCCTCTATAATGTCCTTGGTAGCCACTCCTCGTAAGAAAGCTGTGGTAGTGGCTGTAGCCCTTGTAGAATGAGGCCTTATGTTCTGTGGAATTTGCTTTCCATGGTAGGAGTAACAGAATCTTATGCAATTTCCTATCCACTTGGAGATTGTCTGTTTGGAAATTGCTTTTCCTTCCTTCCTGTTGCATATGCTACTAGAAGCTGGTCAGTTTTTCTATTGCCCTTGGTTCTGTCCAGGTAGTAGCAACTGTCTATGTACATCCAAGGTATGCAGCAGTCTTTCCCCCTGTCCTGTGGATTGGGAAAGAAGGTAGGTAGGTGGATTGCCTGGTTTAGAGACACTCTGGATACCACCTTAGGCATAAATGTAGGATTAGTTCTCATGGACACTCTATCTTGATGGAAGATTAGGAAGGGTTGTACTGCCATTAAAGCCTGTAGTTCCAAACCCTTCTTGCTGAAGTAATTGCCAGCAGGAAAGCAGTTTTCCAGGATAGGTGTTGAAGATCTGCTGTTGCTGCTGGTTCGAATGGAGGGAGTGTCAATTTTTCTAGCACAAAGTTCAAGTCCCATGCTGGTAATGGTGGTTTCCTAGGAGGTTTTACATTCTTAATTCCTCTCAGAAACTGCCTGAGTAGAGGATGTGAGAAGACAGGGGGATCGAAGCTGTATTCTGCAGAAATAGCTGATGCATGTATCTTGATGGAGGAATAGGACAGGCCTGAATGGAGAAGCTCTGCCAAATACTCCAGGATGTTGGCAATATCTACCTTTGACACATCTTTCCCTCTTTCAGTACTCCAAATGACAAACCTTTTCCATTTTCCTGCATAGTTCCTTCTTGTTGAAGGTCTGCGGGCCTCAAGGATAATGTCTTTAACCCTTTGGGATAAATCTGGGTTAGTTGCTCTTATGTAATGTTCCAGGCAGTCAGTTGCAGAGTTTTCAGGTTTGGATGCAGGATGTTGTAGTCGCTCTGAGTTAACATCAAAGGAATCAGGGGTAGTGTCCACGTTTCCCCCCCGAGACATGCTCCTCAGTAAAGGATACCAATGTTGTCTTGGCCAATTTGGAGCTATCAGAATTATCCTTGGACGTTCCTCTTTGATTTTCAGTAGTACCTTGTGCATCAAAGGAAGAGGTGGAAATGCATATGCTGTCAGGCCTTTCCAACTGAAGGATAGAGAGTCCACCTTCCAAGCAAGTGGGTGGTATGTCCTTGTGCAGAATTTCTTGAGCTGGTGATTGAGTGGGGATGCGAATAGGTCTATTTGTGGCATTCCCCATTTCTTTGTGATGGCCTTGAAGATGTCCGGGTGTAGCATCCAGTCGTGAGCATCCGAGGTAGTTCTGCTTAACATGTCTGCTAGGATGTTTTCTTTTCCCGGTACAAATATTGCCTGTAACTGAATGTTGTAACTCAGAGCCATATTCCATAGGTCCAGAGCCATTCGGCATAGGGGGTATGAATGAGTGCCTCCCTGTTTGTTGATGTACCACATGACTGTGGTGTTGTCTGTCCTTATCATCAATTGGCCTTCTTTGAGGAATGGTCTGAAATTCTGGATTGCTAGTTTTACTGCCAGCATTTCTTTTTGATTTATGTGCAGGTGCAGCTGATCTGGAGTCCATAAGCCTTGAATGCAGTTGTCCAGCATGTGGGCCCCCCAACCGAGGTCTGAGGCGTCCGTTGTGATGGTTTGGCTTGGTTGAATGCTGTGGAAGGACAAACCTGGGTTTGACTGGCATGCCTGAGCCCACCATAGGAACTCTTGTTTCAGGCATGGGATTAGTGGTATTTCGGTTTCTAAGCTGTGCCTGTGTTGAGACCATAAATTCTTTAGGTACCACTGTAGCTTTCTCATATGTAGTCTGGCATGGGGACCAGGATTATGCAGGATGCCATGAAGCCCAAGGCCTGCAGTACTTTCCTTGCTGTTAGTTTGTTCTGCTTTGTTAATGCCAAGAAGTAAAGAGGAAGTTGTTCTTGTTTTTCTGCAGTTAGGAATGCCATCTGTTTTACTGTGTCCAATTCTGCACCCAAGAATGTTCTTGTTTGGGATGGTATCAGTCTTGACTTTTTTAAATTGACTGTGTATCCCAGGGCTTGTAGTAAGCAAATGACTCTTTGTAAGTCTTGTGTCAGCTTGTTTTTGTTGTCCGCTTGTATCAGGCAGTCGTCCAGGTATGGATAAATTTGGATTCCTGAAGCCTGCAGTGGCGATTACTGATGCCAGGCATTTCGTGAACACTCTGGGCAGTAGATAAGCCAAAGGGCAATGCTGAGAATTGATAATGCTCTGATCCTGCAAGAAATCTGAGGTATCTTCTGCAATTTGGTCGTATGGGGACGTGCAGGTATGCCTCCTTGAGATCTAGAGTTACCAGCCAATACTCCTTGCCCAGCATGGGAAGAAGTTGCTGTAGGGTCAGCATTTTGAATTTTGGAACAATGATGAATGTGTTTAAAGCGGACAGGTCGAGAATAGGTCTCCAACTTTTCTCTTTTCTTGGTACTAGGAAGAGTCTGGAGTAAAATCCCTTGCCCTGTTCTGTAGGTGGTACCCTTTCCACAGCTCTCATCTTTGTTAATTGAGCTATTTTTTTTAGAGCTTCTGTCTTTTGATTTGGTGGTAGGTTTGGCATTCCTCTTTTTACTGGTAAAGTGTGGAAATGAAACCTGTAGCCTTGGTCTATAGTTTGCAAAATCCACTTGTCTCTTGTGATATAGTGCCAGTTTTTTGAAAATAAGGCTAACTTTCCACCTAAGGGTGCTGCTATTTGTTCCCTGGTAGGCGGTGTCAGAGCCAAGTCACTGTGATTGTCCTGTTGCAGTGGTAGTGGTTGTATCTGTGCCTCGTTGGTTATTGCCTTGCCACTGGCGTCCCCTGTAGGCACCTCCTCTGGATTGATTTTTGCCCTTGAACGCCTATTCCTGCCTCTCTGAGTTTTAGAGGAGTCTGGAAAGGACCAATTTTTGGAAGGCCAGTTCCTGCTAAACATTGGGGGCTGAACCTGTAAGAAATCTTTAACTGTTTGTACAGATTTTGCCTTCTCTTCCATTTTCTTCATTACCTGTTGGGCAGGAGAACCAAATAGACTGACCTTATCCATAGGAGCATCTAATAGCTTTGCTTTAACATGATCCGGCAAGACCTGTTCTTTCAACCATGCATGCCTTCTTATAACTGTGCCAGTCATGGCTGATCTAAATGAAGCCTCCAGTGCATCATAGCCACATTTTAAAGAATGGTTACTAACCTGCTGAATGTTATTCACCATTTCTAGAACAAATTTATTATCTAAGGAATCATCAGAGGACAGTTTCTTAGTTAACTGATCAAGCATAAACTCTTGGTATTAAATCATATGAAACTGACAGTTCAAAGCTCTAGCTGAGAGAGTAGCAGAGGTGTATACTTTTTTACCCCATCTCTCTAAGGACCTGGATTCCCTTTCAGAAGGGAGAGGGTTTTTCGCTGAGGTTGAAGCTACTGCCTTAGGCCCCTGGGAGATAGTCTCAGGATCTGCAAAAGGAGCCTTGTATAAGTGGTGATGAGTGTCCTGGACCCTGTAAAACCTATCGGGCTTAGCAGGGGCTGGAGGTAAAGTATCAGGAGCAGTGCAAGCATCATTAAATGCATCATCCACAACAGGAAGAACTGGAGGTATAGCTAAAGGCCTATGTTGCGGTAAGTGTAAAAAGGTCCTAAGCCTTTTCCTAGAACCTGAGAAATCTTGTCCCTGCCATTGGAATTGCTCTCTCATGGCATGTAAGGTTTCCCCAAAAGAAAAGTCCTCTGGTGGAGAGGCAGAAGGAATCGATTCTTCAGCATCGGAATCTTCATAAGTAGAAAAAGGAGCCTCTGGATGGTCTGTATTGTCTGTATCATCAGAAGAGTCATCTGAGGACATTGGCTCAGGGGGCTCTGCTCTAGGTCTCTTTTCTGGAGGTTGAGAGGCCCTGTCTGGGTGAGATTGGGATCCCCTTATTAAAGAGATGAGATCCTCTGCCAGAGTAAGCATTTGGGAACTGGAACTGGGCCTGTGAGAGGGGGGCTTAACAGGCACAGACTTAGCAGTTTTGGCTGCTTTAGCCCTGGCAAAGGCCTTTATAGACATGGCTGCAGGAGGCCTAGCAGCACCACGTGCTGGGGTAGAGACATCCAAAGGGATGGTGTCCGATAATTCTTGAGAAACCACAGTAGTAGGCAAAACTTCAGAGGCCGATTCAACTAGGGTAGAAGGGGCCTCGGTAGTAGTCATGGATTCGGCTGAAGATTGACCCGTTTGCTCGGTTTCGGCCGAAACAGAGACACTCACGGTTTGCTTAACCGTGGTTTCGGCCGAAACCGCAGACCGCGAGTGTCGGTCCTTTTCTTTGCGTTTCTTAACAATTTGAGTAGTCGGAGGATCCGACGGCATAATGTACGCAAAATCTGAGCCGAAAAACTGTTCAGCAAACTCCGACCGATGCCTAAGCATTCGTCGGTTGAAGGAAGCACAGGCTAAACAAGCTGCTACGTCGTGGTCTGGGCCTAAACAAGGTAAGCAGTAAGAGTGGAAATCTTTATGAGGTATTTGTTTCCCACAATTTAAACAGTTACTCACTTTTTCTGACATCGGCTGAAGCAAGAAAGAGTCCCCAACGGGGTACTTAGCTTTTTAGAAGTCTTCGAAGTAGTATTCGGTAGTAGTAATCTCTGGATCTGACCGACCGGCACTTGCGAACAGCTTCTGCTTCGGGCGCCACGCGGCAAGAAAGACTGAGGAAAATGGCGTTGGCTGATGCCTTTATACCCAAAGACCAGCAGTGATGACGTCGGGTGAAGTGCGACACCAGCCGAGGCCAGACCCAGACTTTGGAATCCGGCCGACCGAAGGGCTGCCTGACGACAGGACAACCCATTTGTAAGGACTGCAGATGCATCCTTGAAGGACATCATGCCATAAGAATAAGCCAGTTCTTATGTATAACTTGTTTTATCAAATGCGTCCTTGAATTAAAAGAAGTAACAAATCTAATTTTAGTATTAGGTTGCCTGCTTTCATTCCTAGTTATCCCTTCCGTAAATATTGGTTTAAGTGTAGTAGCTCTCTCAGTTATGGTTTTATTCTTAAGCTCAAGTAATAATTTGCTATTATACCCACTGGAAATCAACTCTTTTATCATAGCTTCAATTTGTACATTAAATTTGCTATCCTCTGTATTCAATTTACTCACTCTGCCCAATTGAGATGTAACTACACTTCTGAATACATGAGGCGCATGCATGCTACTATAGTGTAGATAACGTCCCGAATGTACTACTTTCTGATGTATACTAGTATGAAAAAAATCATGTGTTCTATTTAACAACAAGTCTAAAAAAACTATCTTTTCTTCAGAAAATTCCATCTTGAACTTTAAGAAATTAGTGCTATCATTCAAGTATAGTAAAAATTGGTCTAATTGAACCTCAGTACCCCTCCATATCATAAAGCAGTCATCTACAAAACGTTGATAGAATACAACATTATCAGCAAACCGATTATTGTCATTTAATATAAATTTTTGTTCCCAGCTATATAAAACTAGATTAGCATAAGTGTTTGCTGTAGATGTGCCCATAGCTACACCTGACGTTTGTATATATAATTGTTTATTAAATAGGAATATATTATTTGTCAACACCAAATCAAGTAAGGTACATATATTTTCTATCTTACGTGATGTTAAAGGGGTCTGTTTCATTAGGAATTCTCTAATACACTCAATCCCATAGTCATTTGGTATTACTGTGAAGAGTGAGGCTATATCTAAAGTAACCAACAGCATGTGATCTTTCATTGTTTCCTTTGCTGATGGAGTCAACTGCCATTCTTTTAATTTTAATAAGAAATCAGTAGTATCTTTTAAAACTGTACTACAATGATCCAAAAATGGATATAATTGTTGCTGTAAGTAAATAGATAAAGGCTCGGTAATCCACCCCCCTCCTGATACTATTGGTCTCATAGGGGGGTCACTCATGGATTTATGTATTTTGGAAACACCATATAAACATGGTATAACAGGACAGGAAACAGTAAAAAAATTAAACAAATCTATATTAATATCATCCTGCAATTGTAAATCATATATTGCCATATTGATGTTACTAATACATTTCTTAACATCATTGTTATTTATACTTCTAAAAGCTGTGGTATCACTAAGCAAAGATTCCATTGAATTTACATATTTCACTTTATCCATTAACACAATGGCATTTCCTTTGTCCGCTGACTTTATAATAATATCATTACTATTAACTAATGATTTAAGAGCCTTATGTTCTGAGAACGTCAAATTAAAACTTTTAGATGTTACAGAATTTTTATAATTGTATATCCCCCAGATTTCCTGCTCACAAACATCATGGAAAGCAGTAAGCACTGGCACATTACTGGGTATGAATGTGCTTCGCCGTTTACATAGAGTTTCAACATTACATGTGTTACCAAACAACATTTTTAATGTCACTGTTCTTATAAACAATTTAAGGTCAGTTAGTATATGCACGATATCATCATTGGCCGTAGGAATAAAATTTAAACCCTTTTGTAACAACGAATAATGCTCTTCATTTAACGTGAAGCTAGACAAGTTCAAAATACCTTGCTTTATCTCCGGACCTGTTTGCTCAGTCCTAAAGGGCTATCATTTTTCCTCTTCACAGGGGTTGGAGTTCTATACGCTGTCACCCTTAATTTCGATGTACTTCGTTCCACTACTGCTTCCGCTTGGGTTAGTTGGAAACGCGCTAAATTGAGTGTTGTTTGTTGGAGTCTACCACGTTGTTGTACTCCATTTTCCTTACTGTCTAGTGAGCGTTTCACCTCCTTAGACGCATCTACGTCAATGTTGTGTATACTAGAGGGTGTTGCTGCTATAGTGCTCTCCGATTGGCCAGTATTTTCAGTTACAGCTACTGGCGCTAGTTCCGGTTGTTGAGAGCTAGTTGAAGCCTCTTCAAAGGTATCAAGAGTATCTAAAACTGTTCTTTTATTGTTTTTATATTTAATTCCACTATTGCCTATACCTGTCATCACAGACGCCCTCATAGGCTGGTGATGAGTTGTGACATCAGCCAAAAATTTAAAGTGGCACTCACAATAAAAAAAAAAGACTGCAAAATTCAGAAATTAAGTGGAGCCACTTGGGAATTCGTAGCACCCCGATATTTTGCCCTCAAAACCGATAAATACCGAGGAATTCGGTATGGTTGAGAGGTATGGGTCCAGAGAATGGTCAGAGTCATAGCCCTGTTCCTCATCAGAAGAAGAGGAAACTGGAGTAGGATTTTTAGGAGCAGCCTGTGATTGTGGAGACCCAAAGAAGGGAAGTTTCAAAGACATAATAGCTTTGAACAACCCCTGTGAGAAGTCTATCCACTCATTTTCCATAGCTGTAGAGGGACAGATCACATGCCTAGTCTTCTGTTTTTCCTTTCTAGGCATGACATCTGCCTGGATAAAATGTGAAGGTTTGGAAATAGAGAGCCTGGGATCTCTTTCCTACTTAAAATTTGAGGGGTGCCATGTGGTCTCTCAGAAATAATGAGATATGTTTCCTCGGGCAAATCAGCAATTTGCTAGGCCTCAGGAGCCACACCAGCCACCAACAGGGTCTCTGTAGTGGACAGCTGAGAAGAAGCCTGATGTACTGTGGGTTCTAAAACCTCAGGGGGGGATGTCAGAGTCAGAAAAATTGAACTGAAGATCCATTTGAGGCTTCTTTAGTTTCTTCTTAGGTAGCAGAAATCCAAGGATGTAGAGTCAATCATCTTGGATTGAACCAAGGGTTTAAGACACTGGGTCTCTAGAAAGGTGTTGAGAGTAGAACGCCTTGATATAAGGGTTTTGGGAATGAATGACTGACAGATTGAGCAAGATTTGTGATTGTGTATGAGGCAGAAGCAAAAAAAAAGACACTTAGTATGCAACTCCTTGGAAGAAATCTGCCTAACACACTTGCACTTACCCCCTCCTAGCGGATATTTAACAACTTTCAACAGACTAGTGAAAGTAAATGGGAAGGTTTCCCAGTGGAGCACTTATCAGGATGAACAACTGAAACAAAGGTACCAATGACAAAAAGCCAAAAAGTCCGATGGATGCATGACCTCCATTCGGGCTGGTGGTGAGACAGTGAGGATCCACCTTTGTAAGCCCGTCTATACACCCCAATGCATAGGAGCTGAGGTCATGTGTTGGAAGTGCAACCTAGGGAAGGTAAAGGTTTGGAACCCTGGTCAGACAATAGTGCTGACAACCCTTATGTCAGGAATACTGCAACAGTGAATTCAGTCAGGCCATCATATAACTCTTTCATAAGAGCTACTATTAAATTCATTTTACTGTTATTACAAATTGTGTTATCCTATTTTTAGGGACAGTGTTCTCTGCAGTAAAATGTTGTTTCTGCTGAAAAAGAAATTAGTAACCCTAGTGCCATAAATGCATGTTGACTAGTGGTATGTTGTTACCAGAACAGAAAGCTGATCACCAGTGCTTCCTTAATGACACATTTCAATGTAGGAGAAACTGAAAGGTACACTGGGTGAGGTATGAATAGCTTTAATATCTGTTACTGCCCTTCCTATTTATAACTGCTTATGGCAATGACTGTGTGGATTGTCAGTAATGGATGTCACAGTGAACAAGGCACTGACCATCCTTCTAAATTTCCATGTACACCACACACAACACTAGGACACATTGTAGGCAGAAGACAACAGCAGGGTAGTTACATCACTAATGTGTCCTCAGAGTGCCCGTGCAAGCTCTTGAACACTTGTGTTGATCATTTTAAGAATGTTGTACAGTAAGCATTGCAAAATGTATTACAACTTATACATAACCATACATAATGTTAGAACACGTGGGTAAGCATTAGGCAGGGAGGAGAGGACTTCTATATGTCTACTGAGGTTTGCACAACAAAACCAAAGAATACCCTGTGCTCATAGGCCATTTCACATAATACATCATTACAAGAATATTCATCTCCATTGTCCTGATTTGTGCTGTACTACTGCCTCAGCAGTCCAGCTCAATATTGTCCCATTTCAATGATGTACTAAGTGCTCAGTTACAGATGGGGCACTAAAACCTACCAAGAACATTAACACAAGATTCAAAGACAGAAGCTCATTTGTATGTTTCATTTATTAATACCACGCACCAAGATGGTCAGCATATCATTATTTTATGACCGTGTCCACAGTTAACTTGGTATTTTAAGAAACAATGATAATGGATGGTCTTTTTAGACTAGATGGCTAAGAATGTTTATGTCAGACTGTCAGTGCTGCTCTCATAAGCCAGCATTTGTAGTGCACTGGGGATCATGAAGCAACATTGAAGCAATGCATATGTATGCAATTATTAATATATATAAAAGTATAGGCAAGCCACTGGACAATTCTGCTGGGATTCACAGAGGTGCACTTCAGTCTGGAGCAATGCTTGGGACACAAAGCTACAATCCATTGGCAGCATAAAGTATACATGCAATCAAATGGAGACAAACTACACATATGAGTAGCTAGCCATGTTCTGATTTGAAAATCAAAGAAATGTTAAAAAGCCAAAAGTCAACAACTGCAGAACAGAGCAAAAGCAGCTTCTAGAGCAACACAGCAGCCACATGCTGGGTAGCACAATCATCCCAAGATCAGGTGGCAGCAGTAACTCAAATTAGCTTATGCTAGACCATGCTGTTTGCAAGCTCTATATAGTAATTACTTACAATAGACTGCAAACACCCACTATCTAGTTTCTAGTCACCTGACCACTTACTGGTTCAATGAAAGGGGAAACACAGGACAATAGGAAATATGAGAATACAGCAAGAACAGGTACACAGGAGGAAAGTATAAAGGAAATGCAAATGGGAAAAGCAGGGCAATTTTCTTTTTGGAAATATGTACTCTATTTTATACATATGAAAAGAGAACTTCTAATGAAAAGGGTGATAAGAAAAAGGGGAAGGATAGACAGTGGAAGCACACAAACAAAAGCAATACAGTGCAGACAAGAAGAACTGTAAATACACACAGTAGGTGTAAGGGGCATAGGGTGAACAAGGAAAGATGGACAAAGGGTGATGGGGAGGAATGGACAACGCATAAGGCATGGGTTGTGGTATGATAGGAGGGCGATGTTTGTGGAATGACTGGGATATGGGCAGTGTGCTAGCTGCTGAGTGGCCGGTAGGGTCAATGTGACTTATTAGATGGTTAAGACAAGTCTAGGAGGCTGGAGGTCCAGTGATAAGGGCCTTCTCGTTAAGCGCATCCATTATGTATTCCAGGATGGACATGGTAGTGGTGACCCAAAATGCCATAAAAATGTTAACTTTCTACTACACCAAGTGTCATACTGATGGGCTGGCTTGCAACAGGAGACTGAGCTGGGATACCTTCTTTGCAAAGGTTAAAAACCCCTTCATGACAATGCACTTCCAGGCCTCTCACCACAACAACAACTACAGCCACAGAGTCAAGAGTCAGCAGTGGATGATGCACCTATGGTTAATAGGCATTCTCATGATCAGGGATAAATAATCAGAAGAGTGACATAAGTGAATATGCTCTACAAAGGTATAATGAATACAGTACAAGTGACAAAGTAATTAACCACTCTGTGCCAAATGACCTCTTGTTTTTCCTGCTCTGAAGGAAAAAATGGCAAAACAGCTTTCACACGTGTAAGTAAAGTACAGATATCAGTGCAAAACTAAACTCTCACATGTATGCACATGACAGTAGAAGCCTGGAGATGTGCCTATAGCCTTTCAAATAAGCCACAACTTAAAATGTAAGTGCAAGACTGGAGCATCTTGGAAATTTGCCAGAGCCTCATAACTAAGCCATAAGCCCATTATGTAAGTGCAAGACAGCAGAAGCCTGAGATGGTGCACACATTATCACAACTGAATAGCCACGTACTATCCAACAGCATGCAGAAGTATGACAGAATACATACAAGGAATGGCAGGTAATGGACAGAGCTCCCCATTGTCCAACTGCTATGTCCAGAATCCTGGCAAAGTATATTGTCTTTATTAGGATCATTTCTCTGAATAAGAGCAAAAGAAAAAAATTAAAATTACAGATTTTAGAAAATTCCAGTTATTTACTATACCATTTGGGGCATTCCTCTCTAACCTGATTCCCACTGCTGGTGGTTTTAGGGCAACATACTAGTGGCTTCACTGCTCCCTGGTTCAGGAGAGGCCAGTGGTCTGTCAGAACCACAGACAGGCCAAGCCAGGTATTGACAGCAGCTGTTGCCTGAACAGACTGTGTAGCAGAAAGAATTGACACAAATATGCAAAACAAGATGATGGCCTGTGATTCACACTGGAAAAGTGATTTCTGTACTGCTGGCACCATAGTTGAGAAGTGAAATAGCAAAGTTTAAAGCAAACACCCCTGAAAAGGTACACAGTATTCTAAAGTACTGTGGTAAGCTGAGTTTCACAGGTGTGTTGTACACACAAGACTTCATGCCCTGAAACAGTGTACAGATACATTCAATAATCTGTACAAAGTTACTTGCAACATCTACATGCATACACCCATGTGTAATATATGTAGCACATGTACCCATGTGTAATATATGTAGCTGGGATATTACAAGCAACAAGTAGCAATGTGTCTTGTGTCTTTGTGTGATAGTGAAGCAACTGGCAGTGTGGAGACAGTGTGGAGACATCTGCAGTGGGTCACCACACTGCTGATTGCTTCACTATCTTGTGTGGAGACAGTGTGGAGACCCACTTCAGATGTCTCCACACTGTATGCACACAAGATAGTGAAGCAATCGGCAGTGTAGAGACAACATTGCCAATTGCTTCACTATCTTATCTCCACACTGTATGCACACAAGATAGTGAAGCAACCGGCAGTGTGGAGACCCACTGCAGATGTCGCTTCACTGCCAATTGCTTTACTATCTTGTGTGCATACAGTGTGGGCACATCTGCAGTGGGTCTCCACACAAGATAGTGAAGCAATCGGCAGTGCATATAATGTTGAGACCCACTGCAGACGTCTCCACATGATATGCACACAAGATAACCCACACTGTCTCCACACCACACATTGCTTCACTATCCTGTGTGCATACAGTGTGCAGACATCTGCAGTGGCTCTCCAGACTGTATGCACTGCCAATTGCTTCACTATCTTGTGTGCATACATTATGGTGACCCACTGCAGATGTCTCCACACTGTATGCACACAAGATAGTGAAGCAATCGGAAGTGTGGAGACAGTGTGGAGACATCTGCAATGTGATGCCCACTGCAGATGTCTCCACACTGCCGATTGCTTCACTACCTTGTGTGCATACAGTATGGAGGCATCTGGAGTGGGTTTCCATACATGTAACCACAGCATCACTGTCCAGTAGCTTACCGTCACCTGTTCCCCCTAGGTGTCTCCTGTCCACTGTCAGCAATGCCTATCCCTTCACTATCTTGCAAGCATATGGTATGTTGACATTTGCAGTGGGCATCCCTGTGTGTAACCACTGCACCAAAGTCCAGCAGCCCACTGTCACCTGTGATCCCTAGGTGGCCCCTACTGTCTGTGAAGCCAGACCTTCTCCCATAGATCCATCTGGGTCTCTCTGTTACAGCCATCCCAGCTGCGTCTGTCCCACCACTGGTCTGGGGTATCTCTAGAATACCCCAATGTTACCTTTCAGTCTAGGTCTCCCAAATCATATATGCTTAGTTTTTGCTGTATTAATTAGCATACTGTTCTCCTGTGCTCAAAATGTCAACTTAGTCAAGTTTTTTCTCTGTCCAAACCTGCAATTCTGAGTATACCTAAGGCACCTCACTGTTTGTAATTGGCAGTGTATTGT
The DNA here is from genome assembly GCF_019279795.1 of Protopterus annectens. NCBI lineage: Eukaryota > Metazoa > Chordata > Ceratodontiformes > Protopteridae > Protopterus > Protopterus annectens. The sequence continues at coordinate 1,749,595,963 of NC_056735.1, forward strand.
TCTCAGCACTTTTGGACTACAGCACAGAGATCAGACATTGGAGGGGAATGCCACTTCCCACTGCAAGCCTAAATGACATGGAAAAGTTCCTAGTGTCCCTGAATGCAGATGATAAAGGCCATTATCATAACAAGAAAGTGGATAGAGACTTAGAGAGTAGCCAACCCTCATATGCGTTAGGAGATGCATACAAATATTTCAGGCACAGGCAATAATGCCCTTGTTGTCTGTCAATATACCAAAACAGTTATTTCCATAATAAGTGTTCAGGCTGTTCTTAAAAATATCTAAACTAGCGTTTGTTGTAATGTAATTTGGAAGTCTATGTTTCAGTTACTCTCTTAGAAAAGCAATTAGTACACCTCTCATTTCTATATAATCTTCTTCATAGATTGTCTGATGTTGCTACACTTTCTGATAACCCCCAGACATTCCCAGAGGTAGATGTCTCTAATTGCATTATATACCTGAATAAGATCTCCTCTTAAATGTCTACATGGGAGACTATACAAGTTCAGATATTTTAGTCTTTGACAATAATTTTAATTTTCACATCCATGGATGCACTTAATGTATTTCTGCTGTATTCTTCCAAATTTACTCGTGCTTATTTTCTTATAAAGATTCCATATTGTCATTTCATACTCTCAAGTCTGAATCTAATGTAGCTAACAAAGATTTCATTATTTCTGATTTCCTAGACTTTATAAACATTTTTACACAACCTACAGTTCTATAACTATCATTAACCAAATGGCTGATACGATTAGAAAAACTCAAAGCTGGATCTACCATACACCTAGATCTTTAAATGAATCTACAGTTTCAAACACTGTCTGCTGTATTAAATATTCACCTTTCAGTCTATGTCTCCCAAATCTTATATGCTTAGTTTTTGATGTATTAATGAGTATACTGTCCTCCTGTGCCCAAATTGTCAATCTAGTCAAGTTCTTTTGCAGACATGCCCTGTCTGTACTATCTGCTGTCAGTTTACCAATTTTCACATCATTTGCATACAGTCTATAGAACAACTCAGATGAAAAAGAAAGATCTGAAAGATACAGCATGGGCCTAGGATCGAACCCTGTGGGACACCCTGACTGTAACCTAGAATTTCACTTAACTGCTGTATATTTGCCACACCCTATTTCTAAGCCATGCAGCTATCTATCGTAACAAGAGTACATCAATAGCTAGTTGTTCAAATTCAAATGTTGAAGTTAAAGCTACACAAATTACATCACAGCACAATTTTTCATTAATAGCACTTATTATATTGTTATAGAACATCATGTCGCAGGTGGTTATAGATCTATTTTCAACATATGAATGCCGATATATGGTTTCAAGTCCCAGCTTTTCCATTTCTGGCAATAAAGTAACCAAATTAGCCTTCTCCATTACTTTTCCACAACATGAAAGTAAATTTAGGGCCCTGTATTGTCCTAAACGCCCCATTCCCTTAAAGATAAGTTTAATTCATTCGCAAATACAGAACAGTTTGCATTATGTATCTATCGCACTTACAGTGCCATTATCGAAATGTAATTATTCCATCCATGTCCACAGTTCTCCTGTGCGCTACGCACTTCTGAAAACTACTGCAAAGTACTTAAAATGCTTACAGATGCAGAAACACAGTCCCAGAGTTCTGCATGCATACATGTATTAAATATATGTTAAAAAAGTAGTGATACCATTGACGGTTTTAAAGAAAATCACTTTTTTTTGTTGTAGCCTCCACAGAAAAAGCACACACAGTATGATGGACCATGTGCTGTCTTCTACCTCGCAGCAAAAACAACACAATCAGCTAACAATGTAGCACTGTGAGTTTGCTTCTTCTATTTTGCAACAACAACAAAAAAGACTGAGATGAAAATATTACATTTTTACTCATTTTCCCATGTAAGTGGAATAAGGATTGCAGTTCAAGATGGCTTTATCACTCAGTTGGTTAATACTCTGTGATGTCTGATGACATAGAGTATTAGCCGATCTAGTGATCAGGCATCTGTCTCTTTCTTCCAAAAGAAAAGCAAAAGTTCTCAAAAGTCCTCATTTCTCTTTTCTGATATGTCATTCCTCTGCAGTTTCTTTTAAAAATAGTGTTTTTTACAACTCCATTTAATTACTGGGCTACATCTGTGAAACAGCAAATAAGTAGGAACATGCCTGCAGAAACGGGGATATTACAAGCAACAAGTGGCAATGTGGTGATCAACCACATAGGATTTGAATCTCCCTTCAAAATCAAGGTGAAATATTATTTCTAAATACTGGCTTTTTGCAAGTTTATAATGATAATGCTGGAAAGGAAAACACAGTGACCAGATATAAACAAGCTATGCTACTTTCATAGGCAAGCACTTTTGTCTCATTCAAATTTAAGACGTTCTTGTTTGCAAGTGATGAAAAGCACTTACCTAATGCATTTTCCACTGTGCATTTTTTTTTTTGTATTCCAATGTGTCTGTACTGAGAGGCAAGTCATTTTACCTTGTTCAAATAGAAAAGTCTCTTGTATTTGAAAAAGAAAGAGCTTAACAAATACAGTTTGCACGGCACTGCTATTGATTCTGGAAGTAAGATACTGGTAGCTGTGACTACTTTGAGAAGACTGTTTCAGTCTTGACAGTAAAATTGTGTTGCACAGTGAAGCCATGTACGTCTAAAACCTGCAAGAGAAGCATGGGTGTAGTTATTAGTTTGGTCTCTCTGTTTAATAATGCTTTATTATTTTAAAGACTACACTGCCACCAGAGATGGCTACACTGTCAATAAAGTATCTGTAACTGGGCACAATGTGTGTCTGAGGGTGCATATGCAAATGACAGTATCAGAATGAAATAAACGGTGGGATACATTTTTCTCCTTTTCCTTGGTTTAGTGACTGTGCACACAGAGAAGGAGCAAGCTGCATTTTTGAGGTCACCGCACTAGATAGGGATAACTATATTTTAGAGGTTGCTGCATTTGCTATTTTTGGCAAGTTATTTTGTTACTGGCAACCACTGTAAAGTAAACTGTTGCATTGCAGATATGAGCATTGTGACTGATATGTCATGTTTATTAATACATTCACTTTGCCTCTCATGCTACATTCTCTGTGTTGTGCATTTTTGCTACAAAGAAATTAAATTACTGTTAAGGGTCTTTTCTTTGGTTAATTAGCTGGACGGTATGTAAAGCTTTTATTTCTGTAATGGTATCTGATGCCAGAGTACATTCTCTATGTACCTATTAGGAATATTAAAATATGTCCATAGTTTTGTGTGCGACAGAAACATAAATAAAATAAATAATATATACATATAAGTCTGTGTGGTTATACACACACAGGAGCGTGGGTGTGGTCAGCGCATGCATGTGAGTGTCTTTTTTTTTTAAATTCTTTTTGTTTATAATAGTACCAAACAACCAATGACAATAAAAAGAGTGGTTTTATATATATATATATATATATATATATATATATATATATAGATATATATATATACACACACACACACACACATATATATATATATATATATATATATATATATATATATATATATACACACACACACACACACACATATATATACATATATATATATATATATATATATATATATACACACACACACACACATATATATATATATATATATATATATATATATATATATATATACATACATACATACATACACACACATGCAGATATGTGTGTAGCTATAGAGGTATGTGTTATATTTAAAGTTGTGCAGTGTGTTTGTGGTTATATATACAAGTGTGTGTGTCTGTAGACTTTTGCTTGAAAGGACAGTTGAATACATAAATAAAGCTTTGAAGCCTATCTGTCTCACAACAGAAATTCAATAGTCTGTAGCTCAGAAATATGATTTGTATTCATTAAAAAGTGTGTGTGTGTGTGTGTGTGTGTGTGTGTGTGTGTGTGTGTGTTCACGCGCATCTGGTATTAATAGTTATGTTACCGTTTTGCCCTACATGGAGTTTATGTAGTACTTCATGGCATTAACAAAAATCTGACAGAATGCCTGGAAACTCCAAAAACACCTTAGGAAGGCAGCTGAAGTATCCAAAAACATCAGTATGTTGACAAAGCTTTGTACTTGTATATACGTTTTTCAGCATCCATTTTAGTACAACAGTTTTACAGTGTGACGTTTGAATTTGGGATCATTTTTTCTTATAATGCTGGGAAATCTCTCAATGTTTACTACCATCACTTCTGTTATTTATGCTTGTTTAACAATAAATATGATATTTATGCATATTTCTATGTTATATGTGAATACTGCCTGAAACATTTATGGTATGAATGTTGGCTCTAGATGATTGTTACTGTAAACATGACACCCCAACCCCCATGTGTAAAAATGGGAATAAGGGGATGTGAATGCAAGGATTTATTTGTATAAAAGCATGGTGGAACAGCATTTCACAGGCCAACTCAGCACACAGGCCAGGACTGTCTGCTGTCCCAACTACAGTGGTCTGTAAGCAGGAAAGTGTGATTTCTTTTCCTTTTTTTTTTTAATTTATTTTTAGGACAGTGTGATTTCCTTAAACCAAATGATTATTGTTTTGTAGTAATATTTCTGTTAACTTAACCTAGGTAGAGGATACATTTATGGCAGTTTGTGGAATCAAATGAAAGCATACTTAATGCTACAGAGTTGTCACCAATACCCACTGTTTGCCTACTACCAATTTGAAAACACTTATACTTGTTTGTTAATAAATATGCAGATTTGCATAAATATATTTCTGTAAATATCTACAGTATTGTCCACTATAACAGCATTTCACATACCCTGTCACCTTAGTAGCCAGGAATGTTTCATCAGACAAGTGGGGTACTCAGTACCAAAGGGAATATGGGCTAGTCTCCAGAAATTATGAATACAGGTCATATATTAAAAATTATACTAATAACTTGTACCACAAGGAGTTTATATGGTAACCCATGGCATAAAATGAAAGCTTACATAAAGCTGTTGTCTGCATTCTACCATTCTGCAAATATTTATATTTGTTTATTAATATAATATGCATATTTGCATAAATACAATTTCTGTAAATATCTCTGACATTGTTCACTTAGACACATTGTAGAACAGAAATTTCACATGTGCATATAATTCATGAATGCCGCTCAGAAAAATGGGGTACTTGTTACCAGAAATATGATGACTGTATGCCATATGTTAATAATCGTACTAATACATGTATCAGAAGGTGTTTACAATGCATTCCATGGTATCAAATGAAAGAATACACAATGCTGAAAAAATGCACTGGTAGTTGGTGTGCACATAGCACTCCTTTGCAGATATTTGTATTTATTTGCCAATTAAACAAGAAAATGTACATACCATTCATATTTATGCAAATATTTAAAAAATAGATTAACACCTGCAAAACTGCAGAAAAATGAAGTACACTTCTGTGCAAACAAATACCATACTGATAGCTGGGGTCTATCTACTATGGCTACAGACATATTAATATTTGTTTGCATAATTATAACTCATTTTACATATTATCGAATTACTTGTTCAACATAAAATTACTGTTAGGTCTGGATGACATACTAATATGACCATGACGAAAAGGTGTGTGCACTGAATAACTTTCATATTTTAACTTTTTTTTTTTTTTTTTTAACTTATACTTTTTGAGATATATACATTTGTTTACAGGTAGATAGCAAAACTACATTCTCAGAATTTTAGCTCAGGTGAAAGTTGTCTAGGCAGGACCTCTTCAGGTGTCATGACGTATGAAATTCCACTCAGACCAGGTATGAAAGAGTTAACAAGTGCATGTCTCCAATCTTGACGAATAATAGATGCAAGGGTACGGTAAGTTCATGCCAAAACATTCTTAGGTTATTATTAGTAAATCCGCCTCCTTCCTGTGCTTTGCTTGGGTTCAGTTTGTGTAGTTCTTTTTCAATATAATCTCATTTGATTTTGGTATCTGAGGTTACCTGATGCTACCAGGACAATTTATCACCCCCTTTGTGGAGCCAAACTGCTTTGCATAAGACTTTGTAAACAAATCTATAATTTTTTTTTTCTGAGAATAAATTTTAGAATCCACATACGGTTTATCAATCTGTATGCCTTAACTCTTATGCGTTGTTTCTGAGAATACATTTTAGAATCCACATACAGTTTATCGATCTGTAAGTCTTTACTCTTATGCATCTATAAAATGGTTTCCTATTATGCTTGATATCTTTATAAAATTCTTCCTCAAATTGTTCTTGATCTTGTCTCATACTATGTTTAATCTGTCTGTCCAGTCTGTTCATTTCAGTTTTCAAAGTTATAGTATGACCCTTTCCATTTCTTATGTTTTTTGTCTCTCAACTTAATCAAGTACCTTGTTCTAATGGAACTATATCCATCTTCCTAACATTATGTGCCTACAGCCTGATGTTAAACATTTTTTGCATTCAATTTCTCTTTCAAAACTTGCTACAATCCTTCTACAGTTTTTCCACTGAAAGTATTACTCTGGTTAGCTTTACATAGTAACTGTTTTGCCTCCATATAATCTATCATTAATCATCTGTGCATTGTTTTAAGTTTCAGTCTGGATGAATTATCTAGCAACAATTCAACATTTCTAACCCCATGATCACTGCACATCAACAGTGATAAAACTTGACATGAAGCAACAATCATTTCCTTAGGAACACGATGTCTAGTATGTTCCATTCCCTGGTAGACTTTTTTTGCAATCTGAAGCAACCGCTATTCCTGAACATACACAGTAAATAATTTACTTACTAATGCTATTAAATCAATATTATTCCAGTCTGCTTCTGGTACATTTAAGTCCTCACCCTCAGCTAATATTTTAATTCATTCTTGTGTTTTATGCAAGAAATGCATGAATGTCTCTAGGTCAGCACCACCACTTGTCTTCGGTGGTGATGCACTCCAACAATAAGTTATATGCTCCAGGGTTGTCTTAATTATCAAAGTTACACAATCTATAGTACTGGTGTTATTACTGAACTTGTAATCATGACATGGTTAGCAACCATTCTGAATGTATATAGAGCAACAGTGTACATACATGGTGAAATGAGGACATATACACCACAGCATATGTTTCCCACAGTTAAATCATGTGAGCAGACACACAGGAGTGTCAGCATAATACAGCTGCTAAACATCTACACATTCCGTACTATTGTTTGCCTGCACAATACAGGGCCTCATATGTAGCATAGGTATTCAGAATCATTTGCTTCTGCTTATATACTGATAGCACAGGCATATACTGTGGTGATACCTACACAGGTTGGGTAAGGACAACAGGCTGATGTCAACACTTATTGAAGGCTTGATGACAATGTAGAGACACAGATCAAGACAAAGACTGAATCAGTCAGATGACTCACAGGCACTGCCCTTTTCCCTCCCGAGTGATCCGCCAACCACTATTCATAGTGAAGGTATAGCCTCACCCACATCTGAGTTACAAGCTGTACAGCATGAGTTCACATCATCCCCATCAGAAGTGGGCTCTCCTGTGACAGAAGACACAAACACTGCTCATCTTGTAATGGCAGCATCAGAGAACAGCAGAGCACTCGATATGGGTTTACCCACCATATGGCGCCTTAGCACTGGTTACAGGCACCATAACTTCTCAGACTCAGCCCCAACATGCAAAAATCACTAGGGCTCACATAGCAGATGTGCAAAGTTGGCTGCTACATATTCTAACATGGAGATGACTAGTGCCGTGCGTCACTTCCATCAGGACACCACCCAACACTGCCAATGCCTCTGTGGGGCCACACAGTCTAGACATGATTTTGATTGGTGTCAGAAGGGCTGTTGTGCCACTATCACTGTCCTGCTCTGCAGAACCAACTTCTGCTGAGAGCATATACATATGTGGGATTGTCACACTGCATGGTAAACAATCTGTTTTTGTATGTCCAGAAGTATTACAATGCTTTTTGGTAGTAAGCAAAAGCTCAGTTCTATTTCCAGGCCCTAACCATCCTCGGTCATCTTAACAGCAGTGTTCATTCAAATATCTAGGGACTTGGTTAGGCTCCTACCTAAATTTCCAACTCCACCTGGAATACATGCACAAAAAGTCAATTCTCTTCTGTTCTGGGATAATAAGACCCCCCCCCCTTTCAATCCAAACTCCATAGGAATGCCAATGGTAAAGGTATCTCACTGGAACAGCAAGAGTATTGTCACCCTCTAATTGCTGCAGTCTCTGTAAGAAATGTATCCACCATTCAGCACACCTTAAATGTCATTTGTAGATTCATCATTCTCTCTCCCCAAATGAACACCACTGCAAAAGCTAACTGGCTACCTGTGAAACAACGTCCTGACTTTCTACTTGCCCCTCAGCTATTTAAAATTAACAGAAAGGACACCTTCCCTCTGCTAGCTTCCAGACTATTCAGAAATGCACTGATATACAACCTGAGAAATCTTAACTACTCATGCTCTCTCCTCCAACCCTCCAAACTAAGCTTTACTGCACAGACCATGCTTTCTCAGTCCTTGGTCTCAAACTGTGGGAATCCCTCCCTTCTTTTCTTAAAGATCATTCCTCTTACCCCATTTTCGAGTTAGCAATAAAAGCAAATCTCAAGACTCTAGGAAAATGCAATTATTACATGACTGGTCATCTAAGATAACCTCTTCATACTCTTCTTCCCATTATACACCTTGATCTGACTCTGATTTCCACTTTGTATATATTGCTTGAATATACTGTATTTTGTCAGTCACTCTGTATATAATATTATTTATCTAATGCCTTATACCCTAAAGCCAACTGTGATATTCACTTAGTGTACAATATATGTGCATATTGCATTCAGTCATTCACTCTACACATAATGTCAAGTATCTACTGTATTCATCCCAAGCCGAGATTGAAATAGGCCCAGTGGGATCAGTACTCTACCACTGTCATCATCATAAATCACCTTTTTTCCCATTTTCTTCATGTTGGTGGGGTCTCATGTCAACGGTTTCCATCTCTCTCGATTCAATGCCACTCTCCTACCTTCTTCTACAGTCATGCCTGGCTGCCACAGATCTTGTCTCACAAAATCCATCAGTGCTTTACCCCGGATCATAATTAAAAGCAAATAAATCTCATTCCTGCCTGCCGGACACCTTACCAGTGGACTCCATGCAAGTCGTACTCTCACAAGAGTATCACATCCTTGACATGGGTGCCTCTGGCTTTGCTAAAGCAAGTCACTGCAGTAGTCTAAAATCATATCATATTCACTTGGTGGCACCATCTCCCAGTCACTGTCCCACAGTGACACTCCTTCTCTGTCAGTGAAGAATTTTGTCTGCGAGATAGGATACCCATTGCCAAAAGACCCACTTCTCTACCCCTATTTCCATAGTGCCAAACCTTCCTAGTCACAGTAGGGCATTGTCTGACACAGGGAACCACTTCTTAGATGACCTCTGTCTTGGCCTGGTGACATGGACCACCACCCAGGTTGAGATGTCAGGCACATGTCACTGTATCCCTTGGCACCTGTGCATTCCACCCTTCTTTCATTTCTCTCTCTCCTGTATGGTACATGTTGACATGTCTGATATACAGTGTGACCTGACCAAGCACTGCCCAGCATTGCCTTTAACTAACATTGCATAAATCACGTTTGTTCTATGTGATACCACACTGCCAATGTGTGCTTATCATGGACTCACAGAGCTGGACTAAATGCTTGAGGGGTGTGGTGAGGCTGCTGTTCACTGTTTCTTGGCCTCAATGTCTCACTATCATCTTTGGCTGACTTTATGTGCTGGCTGTGACAGGGGCTGCTGTTGCAGGGCCATATGTCCTTGGCTAAAAGTCTGTCTGCTTGCTCCCTAGTAATCATATTATGTCACATGCTCCATGCTGCAGATATCCTGAAGGCTATGCTATGAGCATACTGCACTGACCTCCCAACACATATCCAGGCAGCAGATCCTGGTCTTTTGACAGGCTGAACACACACTCTACAATGTTTCTCAATTCATATTGCTGATGCTATACTGCGGTTCAGCCATACCCATATGAGTTCCATATAGGTATCATAAACCTTACCTCCACTGGACATCCAAAATCACCTAAAGCACAATGGGAACATATGGAGGGGTGAGACATTTACACATGCTGTGTTTGACTCTACATATGTTTGATTAGTACACTGCCGGTGCTTACCAAGTAGGTGGTCCTGTGAAATTTCACTTCTCAAGAAGCAGCAATATAATTCTTGTTTGTGGGCACTACATTTCAATGTCCACATATTATCTCCAGTCACTTGAAAATAGTCTGTCAGCTCATGGTTGGGTAACTAGTAGCAGGTGACATGCTCCTGGTACTGCTTTCATTTGTGCCACCTGCTGTCCCGAAGAATTATTGGCTAAGAGATACATGTGCTTATAGACAAAAGGTGCTGTTACATAACGGGAATCACAACATGCTTTCAGGGGCACTAATGTGCATCTCATTATTAGACATTTTACCTTAATTTGCATGCCATTATACATCATGTGCATGCACCTACTCCTGTGTTCCTTTACTGAATGCTTAGTAATGCTAGGTGCATGGCCCCTTCCTATCCAGCAACACTGTGCACTTTGCAAGATGACTGTGAATACCACCCTTCATTTCTGATGGTTGTCTGCTGTTATGTTAGGTAGACCTTTGGGGCATAACACCTTGACTAAAAGTTATATGTTGTACTATACTCCATTCTGATCTTCATGCTTTTATTTACACGTGCTTAGATCAAGATTACAAATATGGATAATAGTCCTGCTCAGCATTGTAGAAATGCCTGGAATTTCTGAGCCTCTGGTACACTTTGGGTACATTATGCATCAAGCATCAGGCCACATTCATGACCTGTAACTCATTAGCATATGTAACCATGCTTCAATACTACTTTTGGTGTACAGCTATATGGCAACTATTTTAGGGGAGGACATCAGACTTTTCAGAATAGGAAGTACACTTTCCAGAATAGGAAGTACACTTTCCAGAATAGGAAGTACGCTTTCCATTTGCTTACACAGTACACTAGCCCAATTCAGTGCTCAGTATATCACTGAACTGCATCCTATGTCATCTAGTAATTTTTAAAATAAAAGTATATTAGCAGTATATTGGGATTCTACATGTAGTTCATGTATTTTGCAGAAATACTGCTAGAATTTCATTTTTTAATGAAGCAAAAACACATTTCAGGCTGAGTGAGATTGTTACACAGGACAGTGAAAGCAATGTAAATGAAATAAGCAGTTTAAGTGTTTAGCAGCAAAATATCTTAATATGCAACATATTTCTGCATTGCAGCGCTGGCAGGAAGTAGTGCAAGAGAGCTGTGCAGAGCTGAACACTGAACTGCCAAATTGATTACAACTGAGTTTGAAAGCAGAATATGAGAACATAAGTATGTTATAAATTGATAACACAAGATGACAATTTTATGGGCTACTTTTGCTGAAAATCTCAGAAGTCTACCGAATTAGCTAAGGTGCTAGATTTTTTCAAAATACAAGGTTTTATGTTACAACTGTTTTGCAAATGTATAACAGCCTGAATTAATCAGCATACAACATGGTAAGAAGACTGCAATGTAATAGGTCGCTCCACTGGAGAAATCTGCCTCTATCTGTGAGTCATAAGTGATAACAAGTACTCCACACATCTCTTAACATTTGCAGAAGCTGCTGCTTGCATTACTCCTGCCTTGCAAAACAATAACAAAAGAGATGTCCACTGGAACAATATAGACTTTCACTCTGGTTTAAGTATTTGACAGATGGGACACCCATGGACACACATGCCTTTGCAGAAATGTAATTCAACCTTTGGGAAAGTACAGTTGTGTAAAATCTTATCAGAACAGTAGATGTCCTTCTCTTCACTGTTGCAGTATTCTTTACCACAGGGATCCCCTGCCAAGGGTAGCCTGACATCCGGCCAGTATACTAAAGCCTTTAGGTTGAAATGGGTATGCTGTAAATCACATGTATGCTCCTCGCACACAGTGCAGAGTCTAAAGTTGTCATCTGGATATACCATCCTCAGTACTGAAAAGCCCCAGTAGGAAAACAGTTCAAGGATGCTAGTAGGTAACAAGCACACCCAGAAGGAAAAAGGACAAGGAGAGGAGGGAAGGAGAGAATACTGCAACAGTGAAGAGAATGACAGCTACTGTTATGGTAAGATTTTACGCAGATGTACTAGGTCCTTCCACATCACTGTAGCAGTACTCTTTACAATAAGGAGAGTACACCACCTCAAGAAGAAGATTGGAAGCAAGAAGGGCCAGCAGAACTCTTAAGAAAACCATCTTAAGAAAACCATGAAGAATGGCCCTAGCAAAACCAGCTCTGGTCCTAGAAATCACGGCCAACTTATAGTGATTGGTAAAGGTAGGCATAGAAGACCAGGTGGCTGCTGCAAGAATAGAATTAGTATCCAAACCCTTGGAAAAGGCACCAAAAGAAGCCACAGCTCTAGTAGAATGAGCTTTAATAGAAAAAGGAAGTATCTTCCCATGGAAGGAATAACAAAAATAAATAGCTTTCAATATCCGAGAAGAAAAGGTTTGCTTGGAAACAGCCAAACCTAAAGACTTAGGATGAAAAGTTTTAGTCTTATCCAAATAATACCTGACGTGTCTATGCAAATCCAAGGTTTGCAAAACCTTCTCACTAGCAGACTGCAGAGAAGGGAAAAAGTGGCCAGATGAACAGACTGATTAAGAGACAGCTCATTAACCACCTTGGGCATAAAAAAGAATTAGTATGAAGGGAAACTCTGTCCTTATGGAAAACTAAAAAAGTAGGAACAGCCATAAGGGCTTGCAGCTCATACACCTATATGGCAGAAATAAGGGCCAAAAGAAGAACAGTCATCCAAGAACAATGCTATAAGAAAGCTGAAGCTGTAGGCTCAAAAAGAACCTGGGTCAATTTTTCTAAAACAAAATTAAGGTCCCAGGAAGGAGGGACAGGCTTTCTGGGAGGTCTAATGTGAAGGATGCCTTTAAGAAACTGTTTAGCCTCAAACCTACAGGCTAAAGGGGGAGTTCAAAGGCAGACAAGCAGAAATAGCTGAAATCTGGGCCTTAAGAGAACAATATGCTAACCCAGCATTGAGCAATTCACACAAATAAGTGAGAACCAAAAGAACATCCACAGTAATTGGCTCCAGGTTATGAGAAAGTCACCAAATGGAAAAACTCTTCCATTTGGATAACTAAGATTTCCTAGTAGTGGGTTTCCTGGCCACCTGCAAGACCCAAAGTGCAGTCTCAGGAAAAAAGGGGTCTTTTTCTGGACAGGTGGGGATGGATGACAGATCCCCTGTCTTGTGTGAGTAGGTCCACCCTGTGAGGTAACTTGTACTGATGACTGCCCTTAGCAAGGTGCAGAAGAAGAGGGAACCAATGCTGTCTGGGTCAAAAGAGAGTCACCATCAAAATTTTGGGAGCATCCTGTTTTATCTTGAACAGGACATTTGGAATACGCAGCAGGGTAGGAAAGGCATAAAGAAACATCCCCCTCCAAGAAAAAGGCAGGGTGCCCATCTTCCAGGCCAGAAGGTATGGGATTCTGGCACAAAATAGAGTAAATTGTCTATTCAGAGGGAGGCAAAAAACGATCTTTTTGAGGAGTACCCCCACTGGTGGACAATGTCCAGAAACACATCCCACTGAAGCATCCATTCTTGGGATTGTGTTATGGACCTGCTCAGAGAGTCTGCCAATATATCCTGATCAGAGGAAATGTAAACTGCCTGCAGGGTCACCTGACAATGGATGGCTACGTCCCAGATATGAAGGGCTAACCTTTACAGGAGATAAGATCTTGCCCACCCCCCTTGCTTGTTGGCATACCACATCACTGTGGTATTGTCTGTGAGAATATTCAGGGGGCCCTGGTAGAAAAAGTGAATGAAAAGACTGAAAAGCCAGAAAAAGAGCAATCGTCTCTTTGCCACTGATGTAGTCTTTATTTTGTCAAGCAACCAAAGGCCCTGCATCTTCACAGGGCCAAAGGAGGCCCCCATGGCACATCCGAGGCATCTGTGAAAAGTTCCTGAGAGTGGACTGGAGGTTGAAAAGGAAGCTCTAGTTTGATAAACAACTGATGAATCCACCACTGACGTTCCAGCTTGAGGCATGGAAGAGGAGGGATTAGAAAACCTAATGGATGAGAATGTTGAAGCCAAACTGACTTTAGAACCCTCTGGAGCTTTCTCATGTGGAACTTGGCTAGGGGGAGCATAGGAATGGTGGAAGCCATATAACCCTGAGCCCTCAGAAATTCCCTGGTTGTCAGTGACGTCAGAGGAAGAACGGATTGAAAGAAAGCAATGAGGAGGCAGGGATGCCAGCAGTGGAACCATTTGGAATCTGCATCTCAAAAAACATGATCCTAAGAAGGAGTCAGGAAAGACTTCTTGAAATTTATAGTAAACCCCAAGCTTTGCAAGAGAGAAATGGCAAAATGTAGATGTTGAAGTTGAACAAACATCTCCAGAGAGGATGCCTGAATAAGCAGGTCATCCAGGTAGGGAAAGACCTGTATCCCCCTTAAGCTGCAGAAAGCTATCACAGGGGCAAGGCATTTGGGGAAGATCCTTGGGACAGTAGAAAAGCTAAAGCAGAGAACTGAAAAGGCCAGGAAGCAACAGAGAAATGTAATAATTTCCTGAAAAGGGAATGTATAGAAATGTGTAGAGAAGCACCCTTGAAATCTAGGGAAACTAGAAAAGCCTGAAGAAATAGCAGAGAAAACAAGGCTTGAAGGGGTAGTATCTGAAAGAAAGGGACCTTCAAAAAAGTGTTTAGCTGAGAAAGATCCAGAATGGGTGTCTTCTTTCCTGGGGACCAAAAACATTCTGGAATAAAACCCTCTTTTCCTTTGAGGAATTGAAACTTCCTTAACAGTTCCCTGAGCCAACAGGCCCTGAAGCACCTCTGGAAAAAAGGGCAGTTGTTCCTTAGGAGGCAGAGGAATGCTCAGAAAAGGGGGGGAAGAGATTTCCAAACCATACAATAGCCTTGGTGAATTATGGAATGAACCCGGGAGACTTGGGTGATCTTTAGCCAAATTGGAAGAGACAGAGAGAGAAAGAGGAATATGACTGAGAAGAACAGGATAGTCAGACAGCACCTGGTTTGCCAGGAAAAGGAGGCTTCTGAGTAGAAGCAGTTTGGGTAGCCTTAGCGAGAGGAGCCCGTCTACCACCCTTTTTACCTTTGGGGGGAGGGCAAGACTGTCTACAGACAAAAACAGGCTTATTAGCATAATTCCTCTGAAATTTGGGCACACAGGAAACAAAAATATGCTTCAACGCCTATAAGGCCTTGCCCTTTTCTTGCAGGGACTTAAACAACTCTGCAGCACCAGCATCAAAAAAATGCTTATTATCCAGAGAGGCATCCATCAGCTTAGCCTTGATATCATCAGCCAGAGTCTGAAGTCTGAGAAAGGAATAACTCATCAAAACAGATCCAAAAGCAGCAGCCCTAGATAAAGCATCAGCTGCATCATAGCTCATTTAATGGAATGGCAGGTTACTTGGAAGGATGTCCCTAACAAAGAAAGAGCAGAAGCCTTCCCTTCAGAATCAGCGAGATCTGAAATAGCCTGACAGGCTTGAGAGAGAAGAGCCAGAATGTATCTAGTCATGTGTGTCTGATAGTTAACAGATCTAAAGGGTAGGGTAGCCGAAGTATAAACCTTCCTAATCAGCATCACCATGGTTCTGCTATCCTTATCAGATGGCAGCAACTTAGTGGAAGGCAACAATTTGGAGAGCTTATCAGAAGCAACTGACACCACAGAGGGGGTCAGCAGAGGGACACTGACAGAGAAGCTTGCAGTCCCCAAGCACTTTATAAAACCTATCATTTTTTGGGGAGGTACAGCAGGTTGGGAAGAGCAGCCTGAGAAGCAGTAGAAAAAACATCCAGCAAGACAGCAAAAACAGGAGGAACAGCAGAGGGTCTAGGAGATTCCATTTGTAAAAGCTCATAGTACCTCTTCTGAATACAAGATACCTTAGCACAGTCTTATTTGAAAAATTCCATAATTCTGGAAATAGTATCACTAAAGGAAATCTCCTCAAAAGGAGCATTATGACTGACAGGCTCTTCTTCCACAGAACTATGGTCAAGTGGAGAAGGAATAAGAGAGGAATATTAAGGGAGTCTTACTCAAAATCAGCAGCATTTTCCTGAGAAGAATCCCGCTCCCTGGGTCTCTTAAAAGGGGCAGAAGCCCAGGGAGGAGCAGGAACAGAAACTCCCTGTATAGGCTTAACAGCCATAAGCATTAAACAGGCCTTGAGGGAGTATGCAATTCACTCCGAGGATCTTTTGGAGCATGCAAAATACGTTTAGTTTTCTGCTTCTTTTTAAGTGGGACATCAGCCTTGAAAAATTTTGGAGAGACTGACTCCTGATGACACTCAATAATGGTAGTCAGAACCTCTTCTCTCACTAAAATTAGAGGAACACCCCTAGGACCTTCAGTAATAACCAACTGCGGTTCCCCCTGTATATCCAAAGTGGACATCTGCAAAACCACCATGGGCATGCATGGCATCAGAGCCATGCCAGCCTCTGAAGCTGTCAGGGCAAAGGAATCCAAGAATGAAGCTGAATGGTCCTCCAGGCTTTCATCAGCCTCAAGAGAGATGTCCAGAGGAGGTGATCCAGCTGAAGAATCAGACCAAGCTTTCTAAATTTTTTCTTCACAGACAGCCGACACTTGGGCCGGGAAGATATTTCCATGGTATCCTTAACCAACAGTTAAAGTAATTGGTTCTCTAAGTAAATCGTAAGGGAAGAAAGCTGACTCTGCAATGTCTTAGGGATGAAAGCTTGACAAATACCACAAGCTGTATGGTCGTAGGAAGTTCCTAAACAGAACAAACACTGTTTGTGAAGATCTTTTTGGGGAATCTGTCTCCCACACTGGCATTTCCTCTTTCTGGCTGACATGAAACCCAACAACTGGAAACAAGGCAAAGCTTAAGACAATAAAATCAAAAAAAAAAAAAAAAAAAAACAGGGAGCTTATCTGAAAGTGGTAGAAATCAGCAGACAAATGAGCATTCAGACTGACAATCAAAGACGGTGTTTGGACTGGCGGCAAAGAAGTTCTGAGGATGGTATGTCCAGATGTCACCTTTATGCCATATGTCGTGGGCGGGCAGCATACGTGGGACATATGTCATACCTAATACAACCTAAAGGGTTTTATATACTGGCCAGAAGTCAGCCTACCCTTGGCAGGGGATCTCTGTTGTAAAGAATACTGCAGCAGTGATATGGAAGAACATCTAAAACTCTTTAAAAGCAATTGTATAGTATATAAAGATAAAGCAATTGTATAGTTTCTATATGAGACTTTTTATGTTCTATCATTATTGAGACTGAAGAAACTGTATTTCCATCTGAGACTATTTTTGTTCTATTATTAGAGGGACTGAAGAAGCTGTGTTTTCCATTTGAGACTATTTTTATCATTTGCAAGACTTAAGAAGCTTTGTAAAGAGTATTAGTTAACTTTGCAAAAAAAATAAATCAGGTGTTCCATGGCTTCTAGTTTATGATTTACATCTTAATTGGAGGAAGAATATTCCAATTTGGGGTCGGAATTCAATTTTGGATGAAAGAGAAGTCTACAAAGAGTTGTCAAAACATTGACCAACTGTTCAACAGTATTTCAGCATTAAAGATAAACTGGGAATTTAGACTTGGGTTGGAAAGGGTTAGTGTAGTTATTTGTAAAGAATGATCACCATAGCCGGCTTTAGGCACCAGGGAACCCTGGTAGGGGGGCCCCAACCACAGCAAGTTTTCTTATCTTGATATTTTGCAACATGTCTCTCAAACCAACAGACGTTAGTACAGCAATCTTGTATACTTAATAAACCGGGTGGGTAATAACTTTTATTTATATTTCCTTTAAAATTCAAAGATATCTGTGGTTATAGTAACAGTGTTTTATCGAGCAACAGGCTTCACAATTCCATTAAATATTTTACCACTGACATAGTGCCCCTGATTTAGTTAAACTCTGCTGGTGGACATTTTCTACACTAAAACTAACAACGTAGCCAGCCTTAGGTACCTGCAATACATGTTTCTACAAGCGGGCCACCTTAATCATCCTTGACTTTGTGGAGTCCTCACAAAATCTGCTGCTGGTTAGAGAAAAATGAGGAGAAAAAATGCATCAATTTTCAGATTATGCTCTTTAACCTGAAGAGGGCTTATTACACTATCAGGATAAAGCTGATAATGAACATGAGCAAGATAGGCACTACAGAGATAGTACAGTTTTGTACCTACCATAAATGTAGATGTCCGATAGATATGCAACTGCAGTCCTGACATATGGGTTGTCCTGCCTCAGGCAGCCCTTTGGTCGGCCAGAATCCAAAGTCTGGGTCCGGCGTCGGCCGATGTCGCCTCCTCCCCGACGTCAGAGCGGCTGGAGTATAAAGGTATCCGCCGACGCCATCTTCTTCAGTGTTTCTTGCCCCAGATGCCAGGTGCCCTCCAATGAAGGCTAAATTTGGTGAATGGATAAACTGATAAAATCAGACATGCACAACAGTAATAAACAGATACACCATAACATATATCCCCAGCTGATAGGTGAGGGGAGTAAGGACCCAAAAAAGGGAAAAAAGAGGGGTAGGAGGGAGGGTAAACCTGACTGCAGTTACATATCTATCGGACATCTACATTTATGGTAGGTACAAAACTGTACTATGTCCTTCAAGAATGCAACTGCAGTCCTGACATATGGGTTGAATACCATAGCCAAGCTGGGGGTGGTAGGACTAAGTAAGAGATGGTGTAGCTAGAAGGCCCTGCAGGACTGCAGAAGCAAAGCCTGCTCGGGATCTGGAGTATAATGGCAGGTTGTAGTGTTTGGTGAATGTATGTATGGAGCTCCATGTAGCAGCCTCTAGAATATCTTTTGTAGCCACTCCTCTTAGAAAAGCTGTGGATGTGGCCATAGCTCTGGTAGAGTGTGGTCTAATATTAGCTGGCACACTTTTTCCATGAAAAGAATAACAGAATCTGATGCAGTGTCCAATCCATTTTGAGATAGTTTGTTTGGTGACTGCTTTCCCTTGCATTCCAGCAGCATAGGCTACAAACAGTTGGTCAGACTTCCTGGTGGACTTTGTTCTGTCCAAGTAGTAGCATAATTGTCTGTGAATGTCTAAAGTATGCAGCAACCTTTCCCCTTTATTTTGAGGATTAGGAAAGAAAGTAGGCAGGTGAATTGCTTGGTTTAGAGACACTCTGGATATCACCTTGGGCATGAATGAAGGATTGGTCCTAAGGGAAACTCTGTCCTGATGAAAGATGATAAAGGGAGGAACTGCCATGAGGGCCTGTATCTCTGAGACTCTTCTTGCTGAAGTGACTGCCAACAGGAAAACCATTTTCCATGAGAGAAATTGCATTTCTGAAGATGCTGCTGGTTCAAAAGGAGGAAGAGTTAATTTTTCCAAGACATAATTGAGGTCCCATGCGGGAATTGGTAGCTTCCTTGGAGGTTTGATATTCTTTATGCCTCTTAGAAGCTGTCTTAGCAAAGGATGCGAGAACACAGGTGGATCACAGTTGTAATGTGCTGAGATAGCTGAAGCGTGGATTTTGATGGAAGAGTATGAGAGGCCACTGTGAAACATTTCTGTCAAGTATTCCAATATCTGAGGCATGTTCACCAATGATGCATCCTGTCCCTTGTTGACATTCCAGATGGTGAATCTCTTCCATTTGGCCGTATAGGTTTTTCTGGTGGAGGGTCTGCGTGCCTCCAGCAAAATTTCCTGAACTTTTTTGGAGAGTGAGTCATGGGTCTGAGCATTGGAACTCTCCAAGCTGTCAGCTTTAGGGTTTGCAGGTTCTGATGAACAATCTTGTAACTGTGTTGAGTCAGGAGCAGAGGCCATTGAGGCAAGGGCCACGGTTTGGAGTGAGTTATGCTCAATAGTAGTGGATACCAGTGCTGCCTTGGCCAGTCTGGAGCTATCAAGATTCCCCTTGGCTGTTCTGCCTTGATCTTTAGTAACACCTTGGTGAGCAAAGGTAGAGGAGGGAATGCATAAATTGTTAGAGCATCCCAGCTGAAGGAAAGAACATCCGTTCTCCAAGCTAGAGGATGGTGTATCCTTGTGCAGAACCTTTCCAGGTGATGATTGAGATGAGATGCAAAGAGGTCTATGTCTGGTCTTCCCCATGCAGATGTTATTTGTGCAAAAATGCGAGGGTGTAGCATCCATTCGTGAGGATCCAAGAAATTTCTGCTCAATCTGTCTGCCAGAACATTGTCCTTGCCCGGAACAAACTGGGATTGCAAGTAGATGTTCAGTTTCAGGGACTTTTCCCAAAGAATCATTGTTAGTCTGCAAAGGGGGTAGGAATGAGTGCCCCCTTGCTTGTTTATGTACCACATGACAGTGGTGTTGTCTGTTCTTATTAGCAGATGACCTTGTTGAAGAGATTTTCCAAAGGCTTCTATTGCATGTATCACTGCCAACATCTCTTTTTGATTTATGTGCTGATGCATCTCCATTGGAGTCCATTGCCCTTGAATGCATCTGCCGTCCATGTGCGCCCCCCATCCAAGGTCTGAGGCGTCTGTTGTAATAGTTTGACTTGCTTGAGGTTTGTTGAAAAGCATGCCTTCGTTTAAGTGACTTGCTTGAGCCCACCACAAAAATTCCTTTTGCAGGCATGGTATGAGTGGTATTATGTCTTCTAGGTTGTGGCTGTGTTGTGACCACAAGCTTTTTATGTACCATTGCAGCTTTCTCATGTGCAGTCTTGCCAGGGGGATTAGAAGAATGCAAGATGCCATGAACCCGAGGGCCTGCAAGGTCTTCCTTGCGGTCAGGTGGGTTAATTTTGCTAGGCCTCTGAAGTAAGCTGTTAAATGTTCTTGTTTCTCCTCTGTGAGGAAAGCCATTTGTAGCTGTGTGTCCAGTTTTGCTCCTAGAAATATAATCTCTTGGGATGGCAGTAGTCTTGATTTTTGAATGTTGACTGTGTATCCCAAAGCCTGCAGCAATTGAATGACGTAATCCAAGTGTCTTATCAAAGTCTGTTTGCTGTCTGCTTGTATTAGGCAGTCGTCCAGGTAAGGGTATATTTGAATCCCTTGGAGTCTGCAATGTGCCACTACTGATGCCAGGCATTTCGTGAATACTCTGGGCGCAGTAGATAAGCCAAACGGCAATGCTGAGAATTGATAGTGCTCTGTTCCTGCAAGAAATCTGAGGTATCTTCTGCAACTGTGTCTGATAGGGACATGCAGGTATGCCTCTTTGAGGTCCAGAGTAACCAACCAAGACCCCTTGCCCAGCATGGGAAGAAGTTGCTGTAACGTCAGCATCTTGAATTTTGGCACCATGAGAAAAGTATTTAGAACGGACAAGTCCAATATAGGCCTCCATTGTTTTTCTTTTCTTGGAACAAGGAACAGTCTTGAATAAAATCCCTGTCCTTGTTCCTGAGGAGGAACCTTCTCTATTGCTTTTATTTGTAATAGCTTTGAGACTTCTATGAGTGCCTCTGCCCTTTGATTTTGTGGCAGGTTTGGCATGCCTTGTCCTGTTTGTAAGGTATGGAAGTGGAACCTGTAACCTCTGTCAATTATGTCCAGAATCCAATTGTCCTTTGTTATAATGTGCCAGTTTTTTGAGAACCGAGATAATTTTCCGCCTATAGGTGCTTCTCTTTGAGCCTTGGTAGGCGGAGTGAAAGGTAAGTCATTGTGATTGTCCCTGTGGTGCAGGTGTACTACCTGTGCCATTTCTTTGATTTTGTGGTTGCCATTGGCGTCCCCTGTAGGAGCCTCTGTATTGCCTTCTACCTCGTGCACGCCTGTTCTTTCCCCTTTGAGACTTGTCAGAGTCTGGAAAGGACCAATTCTTTGAAGGCCAATTCGGCTGAACCTTGGGGGCTGAACCTGGAGGAAATCCTTTACTGTTTGAACTGATTTTGCCTTCTCTTCAATAGATTTCAACACATCCTGAGCATTAGCTCCAAAAAGCTTCTGTTTATCCAGAGGTGCATCCAGGAGCTTAACTTTAACATGATCTGGCAGCGGCTGATCCTTCAACCAAGCATGTCTACGGATAACAGCCCCTGTCATAGCTGCCCTACATGAAGCCTCCAATGCATCATAACCACACTGTAGAAAATGATTACTAACCTGCTGTGTATTATGAACCAAATCTTTTTCTGCAAATCATCCAGTAAATAATCCTGGTATTGAAACATATGAAAAAGGCAGTTAAGAGACCTCATGGCAAGGGTGGTAGAGGTATAGACTTTTTTACCCCATCTCTCCAGGGACCTTGCTTCCCTGTCAGCTGGCAGTGGGTTCCTGGCTGAGGAGGTAGCCACTCCTTTGGGGCCCTGTGAAATAGTTTCTAGATCCACAGAGTGGGCCTTAAAGAGATGCTTGTGAGTGTCAGGGACCCTATAATATCGGTCTGGCTTAACAGGAGCA
Organism: Protopterus annectens; assembly: GCF_019279795.1. Lineage (NCBI taxonomy): Eukaryota > Metazoa > Chordata > Ceratodontiformes > Protopteridae > Protopterus > Protopterus annectens. The sequence continues at coordinate 1,749,618,564 of NC_056735.1, forward strand.
GGAGGGAGAGAATCAGGGGAAGCACTGGAGTCGGAGAAAACATCATCCAGGACATCCAAAACTGGCGGAATAGCTAAAGGTCTGTGCTGGGGTAACTTAAGACCTGGAAGGATTCTTCTTGGGTTTCTGAATGCTCTGAATCCCCAGAGGCTTCATCTGAAGAGAGGTTGTCTGCCTGCTCAGTTCTAGGCCTTTTTTCTGCAGGCGGCTGAGAACCTCTGTCTGGGTGAGGCTGAGACCCCCTAATAAGAGAAATGAGATCCGCAGCCAGAGACATGATTTGTTTGTCAGAAGGAGGAGCCTGAGAAGCAGGCTTGGGATGGGCCTTGGCCTGGCTGGCGGCCTTAGCACGTGCAAAGGCCTTGATTGACATGGATACAGGAGGCCTAGCTGCCCCACATGCAGGGGTAACTTTGTCCACTGGAATGGTGTCGGGTATATCCAGAACTTCGGTTTCCGGAGGAAAATCAACAACTGGCACCGGAGTAGCCTCCGAGACCGAGGGATGAGTTAACGCGGTGTCGTCGGCCTGGAGCGGTTGAATTACCGCTTCCGAAGGGACCGAAGCACTCGCGGTGGGCTTAAGCGTTATATCGGTGGAAGACACGGGCCGAGGATGTCGGTCCCGGTCCTTTCGTTTTTGGGTAGTTTGTGCTGTCGGTTGTTCCAACGGCATGTTGTAAGTGTAAGATTCGCCAAAAAAGTCTTCGGCAAACTCTGCCCGGCGCCTGAGAGTGCGCTTATTAAAGCAGGCACAGGCGGCGACGTCGTGGTCTGGGCCCAGGCAAGGGGGGCAGTAAGAATGAAAGTCCTTATGAGGTATTTGTTTACCACAAGACAAACAATTATTAACTTTCTCAATTTGTTCTGACATCGGCTGAGGCAAGAAAAAATGTTCCCCAATGGGGTACTTAGCTTTTAGATGACTTCGGTAACTGAAAACACAGGAGCTGACCGACCGGCACTTGCGAACTGCTTCTGCTTCGGGCACCGCGCGGCAAGAAAGACTGAAGAAGATGGCGTCGGCGGATGCCTTTATACTCCAGCCGCTCTGATGTCGGGGAGGATGCGACATCGGCCGACGCCGGACCCAGACTTTGGAATCTGGCCGACCGAAGGGCAGCCTGAGGCAGGACAACCCATATGTCAGGACTGCAGTTGCATTCTTGAAGGACATCAGCAATCGGCCGTGACCATTCTCAGTGCATACCTTGGATTTTAAGAAGAGCTGATGCTTCCAATCTTTAGGGATGGTTTTCTTTTTCAGGGAGTTTTATAAATATTGGCAGAACACAAGAAACTACAACTTTCAACTTCTTTGCTGAAGATGTCAGCGCAATACCAATAATAGCAGAATAAAGGCTCAAAATGCAGAATAAAGACACTCTGATTTTTACTCCTTTTATATGTTCTATGCTCTTTGTACAAAATAGCTATGTTTATATAATTTTTTAAATTATTTTTATTATTTTTTTATAATTTTTTACTATGTATTTGGAGCTTTTCTCCCTGGGCCTCCAACCCGCTAAACAAATAGAAAATAAAATAAAATAAAATAAATAAATAAACAAAATCAGGAACACATTTTAAATATCATTCTAATTCAATTAAAACATTAACAGAATAACACCTTTTGTAACAACATGCATTTTTTGGACAATAAGTATAAAATTCCGATGTCTAGATTTATTAACTGTTTGTAATCTTGAATGATTTAAAAGCAAATCAAACTTTTCTTTATGAAAGACAAAGCAAAATTATAAGGCAAAAATCAAGGAAGGTCTGTGAAATCAGGGACAGTAACAGGTTTGCATTACTCCTCACCGAGGTAAATAATGAATTATTCCTGCTGCTGTTTGAGGACTGCTAAACAGCAGTCACCTATCTAGTGTGGCAGTACCAATGTTGCACAATGTATTGCTATTTGCAGAAACAAGTACAAAACTAGCAGTGATATGGCTTGTGTGTGTGTGTGTGTGTGTGTGTATGTGTGTGTGTGTGTGTATGTGTCTGTGTGTGTGTGCAAAAACTATCAGTGATTTTTTCTGTGCACACACCCAGTAATGCCAGGACACATACATTATTCTTCCGGGTATCAGTAAACAATGTAGCTAACAAGAAATTGCATTTCAAAAGTAATGCATAAAATACATTACAGAACATTCAGACACTTAGATCTTCTAAGAGTCTGTGGACCCCACTCCCCAGACTGCATAAATGGATACAGGTACTCCCCCTTAATCATCCTTGACTGTGTGGGGGCCCCACAAAAACTGCTTCTGGTTATGGAAAAATGTTAGTTTTCTGATTAAGCTCTTTAATGTGAACAGGGCTATGATATGACCCTATCAGGATAAAGCTGATGATGGCCTCTGCTCTCAACTGCACGCATTCTAAAAACAGCCCTGCTCAGATGTGCGTATACAGATAACTGCTGTAGGTCATGTGAGTCAATTTTCATCACAGTCAAACCTTAGAGGTGTGCACATGAGGTTATTAAATCTTGTGTTCAGGCTGAGGACAGTGTGGTCATTGTTTCTTTTACTTTTTCAAAAGACCTCAGAGACATACAAAGAAGGCTGTTATAGCTTGTGAAGAGGCAGTGTGCTGTCTAGGAGCAACAAAGTAGAATACATTACTGTAATCATTATTTTTCACTTTCCTCACAATCACACTTCAGGCATGTATACAGGTAACTGCATTTGATAGTTTGGATTGAGGAGTGAGGAGTCATGCTATGTATATGTATGTCAGTAGTCACTTGAAATACATGACTGTGGCATTTTGAACCTGTGCTTTCGTCCAAGTCTAATACCAGAGGGATGAATAGGTAGTCTGTTTTTGGGGGTTAGGGAGCCAGGCAGGACCTGTGTATCCAGACAACAACTGGCTTGATAGTTAATTGTGAACTACTATTTTGTCATCTTTGAACATTAATCCTTGGGTACAACTTATGTCTTCTTTTAAAGAAAAAAAAAAAGACTGAAATCCTTTTCTTATCTCTGCTGGCTCTGGTCAGGAAAGGTATTTTGAAAGGATGCAAGGAAAACTAAAGCTGAACAACAATACAATTTCTTTCCTTAATCATAATTTCTGTTCAAGCAATCACTGGATGAAAAGACTGTGTAAAAAGTAAAGTTATGGCTTCTTGAAGAAACTGAAGAGTAAGGCAAAAGGTGAGAAAAGAAAGAAAAAAGTAATGTGTATGTTATAGGGAGCCAAAGATGGAGAGAAACAGGGAAGACTGGCAGGTGTGTAGGGTACCATTTCACCTAAGTCCTGATCTGTATATAGAGTTGCTGCAATCTATCATTGTTGTAACTAAATGCTAGTACCTGTAATGTCCCTTTGTGAGATGGGTCAACATAGTGTGGTACATAGGCCTGTTGTAATATGAGTATTTTAGGAACAGGTCAGTCTGTGTGTACTACTCCTAAAAGTTTCCAACAGAAACTAAAAGGTTGCTTAGAAAGTGTGGCAGTGACAGGGTGATACTTGGATAAGAAGTGCATAGGGGCCACCAACTTGACATCTGCTGGGGGCCCCCAAAATGCTAACACCTGCCCTGATGGTCACCTTAAATACACTAAAAATCAACCACTTCAAAATGGCACTCACTGTGCCCTGCAATATACAAGACAGACTAAAGTATATGTTGGGTGGACTAAACTATGTTTCTTTATGTTGTGCTTTAGGAAACCTTAAAAGAAAATGTCCAGAATTATGCTGCTCACAGTATAGATATGAAGGGTACAGCAAAGATAATCATAAGAAGATTTGCAGAAGATGTGGCAAAGCATATCAGTTTTGGACAGACTGCTGAAAAGGAAGCAAGCAAATACTAAAGCTTTATTAGAGCAACAAAATGAGACTATCGTTATTGTGGAACCTGTTCCATCTTGGGTATCAGAATCAGATGAAGTCATTCAAAATCTTCCTTTTCAACCAAGAGTTCAGGAGTATTCTATGAAAAGAAGATGTTAAGTTGCATGCGTTAAAGTCAGACACTGAAGGGATGACAATTTGTATGAAAAATCAGAAAAATTAATGAGGCCCTTACATAGGAGTTCCTAAGTGAAAGTAAAAATGCAGAAGTAAGCAAAAGCCTCCAAAATGAAGTTGTTTACAAATAATGTGAATAGTATATTGTTTTCTAGAAGAAGATGAAAGCATAGCTCACTAGAAAAAAGTTCAGAATGTTTATACAGTCTATTAAAAGGGGTCCACTTTGTAAATTCAAAATACTGAAATCTCGATTTTTAGTATTTCTAATTTACAAAGCTAAATACTCACATTTCCGAAACCGTAAGAAGCGCGAAATTCAAAATACCGAAGCATGGATATTTTGAATTTCTGCTTCCGGTGGTATGGAATGTGGATGTCTAGGCTTAAATTTGTGTAAGTATGTTGGTTACGGGTTTAGTGTGTGTTGTGACTGTTATGTGTGTGTTTGAAGGACTGTAAGATGTGTGTGTGCGAGTTTCGTTTGCGTTACTGTTTGTGCAATCTCGGAGTTAGAATATATAAGTAGGGGAGTGTGGGGGGGCACTTATATGTAGTTGCGATTGGTTTGTTTGATTGTGGGGGGGAGTTATGTGTATGTTTATGTGTGTACTGTATGTGTAGCATGGGTACGGAATTTTGAATTTTGCGGATGTATGTTTTCGAGTTTGTGGTTGGGTTTTTGGCTTTGTGGTTTTGGAATACTGAAATTCAAGAATTCAGTATTTCGAAATTACAAAGTGGACCCATTAAAAGATATAAGATCTGTTCCCTCTTTACAGCAACAGCAGTATCTATACAGTTGAGGAGGAGGCAGGGATTTTGATATTTGCTCTACTATGGTATTTTTCCCTTTAGGGTCATCTTTTCTTTTCATAATTTTAATCACTATGCAGTAGATCTGGATAGAGCCCTTGAGTAGCTTTAGCCTAACATACTGCTAAATGGAGATCATTAAATATTTATGCCTCAAAAAAGCATTCTGCAAGGAAAGGTTTTAAGGGAAAAACTTTTCCCACAGTTGGATACTAATCATGTGATTTTTGAGGGAGGCTGAATTGAATTCTATTTTATTAACTAAAAAGAGAAGGTTAAAGAAAATGACTAGACAGATGTAAAGGTATGTAAGTTATTAAATACATAACTTAATCTTACATCTAAGGCACCTACTAGTTACGCACTGAAAAAGAGACTTTCAAATAATAGGGCTATAGTAGTTGAAGTGGATCTATCTTTTCTAACTGGTTAGACCTGGAATTAATAAAAAAAAGGAAATAATTACAGAAAGCAGGAGTAGATCCAAAGCTGAGCACAGTTTCAAACGACCATGAGGCAATTTATTACTCATAAGTGGAATGGTGGTACTGGCTGGACATAAATGCATATGAAGGATGAATGCTTTAAGAAAACTGTGGGGAAATTATAACAACAACATACTGTCAAGTCAGAAAATGACTGCAGTAACAGAATTATTTTTTGTAGGTTGTCAAAAGAGAGCAGAAGAATGGTTATGCAAAAATAAGAATTCTTGTTTTTGGCACTACAAAATAAATATTATGTATACATTCTGATAAAATTAGGAGGATTTTTGCTTATGGATTTTATACCTTCTCGAGCAATTCTGTAACTAAATTTAGTAACAATGTAAAAGGTTCAGGATTTTTTCAGAAATATATTGTTAAATTACATGAAGAAAAGTTAAATGAACATGATCAAATAGAGATAGGTGAATAATTTTTCCTTCTGGATCTCAAATCAGCAATATGAAAAGTAAGGTCTTATGCAACTCTAAATACAGATAGAATAACATACTGTTACAAGATGTTAAAGGACTGGCTGTTGTGCAATTTGTCGACTTTGCTAAATGAATAGTATTGTAAGGGCAATCTGATGTGGTCAAGTCATTGTTTCAGCTATTTTACAATTATGAAAAAAGAGAGAAAGCTGACTTTTACAATTGGAGCCCTACTTCATTACTGAACCGACTACGAATTAATGCATGTTATATGTTACAGAAGTGAGTTTAATCCAGAGTAACAAAGTTTATTCCAGATGAGATACAGGAATGGACTTCAGGAAACTAAACTTTTACTGTATTGTGGATAAAGACTATTCCAGGTGTTCAGCTCTATGTGCAGGAAAGGGTTAATATGAAAGCTAGATACAAATCAGGCATATGATATTTTCTATGAAGCCAAGACTCACATGCTACACCCTTTGGTAAGGAGCCCAAGTTTTGTAGATGGTTAAAATAGGTACATTCTTATTCATATTTAAAACCAATGGTAAATGGTTATACTGACAGCTATTCTTAAGAGCAGAGAGGGTGAGACCATAGTGCAATCATGTTTGTATTATATACACATTGTGTAACAGTAGATGTAAAAAAACATGTCTGTTTTGGGAAAGGAGATTTTCCAACAGTTATATCATATGCTAATGATTTCCTATGGTAAGTACAATCTCATTATCAATTTTATTCTTTGATGACTTCAGTACATCAAGCATTAAGTAGTTTTAAACTCCACAGAAATGCACAGAAGTGTATGGGATATAGGTTTCAAGGAATATCGGTGAAATACATTTCAATAAGAATGAGTTAATAGCATTAGCTCATGTTTGGAACAGACAGACAATAAAACTGCATTGGTGAGATAAACTAACTTAAAGAGACTTTCAAATTAACTCCTAGAAAAGCTCAGTATGTCTTCTAGCAAAAAGGTTTCTTTATGTAAGCAGTAGGTATGAGGGCTCAGCAGGACTTCATTTAGTTTCTAACAAAACACAATCTCAAACTACATGCTTAGTTTTTACAGGTATATGGGGAAATCAATGACATATGATTTACCCTGTTTTTTCCCCATGTTTTGTCAGATGCATACATTTCATAAGCTCCTTTACTGCAAGGACATTATGAGATCTTACTAAAAAGATGAAAAACTGGACAAAAGAAAAACACAGGATTTAACTGTAATTTGCAATCTAAACCTTTATGGAGAAAGTTGTGACAAGTAAAATGATCTATAAAATTTGAGTTACACACACAGAAATGGGTTTGTGTAATACTAAAGGAACACTTTTTTGAACTAAGGTGGGAAATTCCATTATGAAAAGGGATTCATTTTAATTTGGAGTGGATATTAAAATATCCCTTTTTTTCTGCGGTGGTGATGCTGCGGTAGCGTTGTTGCCTCACAGCAAGACGTTGTCCTGTTCGATTCTCAGCTAAAGTGTCTTCTGTGCGAAGACATGCGTGAATGGGTGTACCTTCGTTGAAGGTTGTATGTCAGGACTGGCAACTCGGTACGTAAAAATCCGCTGCCAATCATTAGCGGACCGGAGTTCCGCTGAGGCGACCCCTAACCGGGAAAAAGCGAAAGATAGAACAACAACATTAAAATATCCCTTTTTAAGCAATTTCATATGGGGGATAAGACATTCACCCTAATGATTAAACAAAGCCAATGGTAGGTAAACCCAGCATTATTTGCACTCAGATGTGGATTACTGATAAAACATTCTGTATTTGCCCAAGTTAATCTATACTAAATCAATAAAACAGTGATGAGACTCATGCCATATAGCAGTGTCACTGTATGGTGTACAAAAGGTTCCATACTCTCTTCAAATAAGGAAGAGCCAAGTTTTGATCTTTCACCTCCACTGATCTTTGGTCATGACAGCTGTTAGCTTCAGAATTCCACCAAAAGTTTAATAAACCCAGCAGTTCAATGTGTTTGCACTTATAAAATGGACATTTGCATATTTTGAGTCATTGAGAATATGCCAACTAGGGCAGGTAACACTATTATATATCATTTTTATCAAGTTCCTTGCTTAACTTCTTAGTCATTCTGTATTTAGACATACAATAATCTTTAAACGAATGAAGTTTAGATGTAGTGAGACTGAGTTACTGATAACACTATTTCATAATATTTTCACAATACATTTCTCAATAAAGTGTAAAGGACTCAATTTCATGAAATATGTAATTGTTATTGAATAATTCTGTATGAAAACATCACTTCACATACCAGTCATGAAATATTTTCACAATGAAAGTTAACACAGTTCATGAAATGGGAATCAGATGCAAGTTTAGTGTGAAAATATTAATAAAATTAAGTTATGGGCGTTTATTAGTAAGAAAGATCACACTTCTAGCATTTTTGTAATGCACTTTTAAGTAGAGCAAACACTTAATTTACTGTTTCATTTTCAAACCAGTTTTCTTACATACCATTATAAGTTCCCAGTTCATGAACTATTCAACTGGTATTTCAAAATTCTGTCCAAAAGTATCACTTTGCATGATAAATGTCTCAAAATGTTTAGACAGAGCTAAACACTGACAACTGCAATGTGGACTCTAAAAACCCTTACACTTGAGGCAGCACAGTGTCCTCATCTTAAGCACTCAAATTACTCCCAGTTCTGTAAAGAGGACACCAGATGGTTTTATACTACACAAGGCTAGTGAGGACTCCTGGATTCTGAAGTCCTACTCCAAAATGGGAACAGAGCTCATTATACCATCATGCTTACACATTTATACTAGCACTGAATGCCAAAGTAAATCATCAAGGTAATGGAGTAACTCATAAAAGCAAACTGGGCCACACCTCTCAGCCTGGAAACATCAAAAATCTGGACAAAGGTCCATAAAAAGTAGGCATAACTGGCTAAAAATCGGGATGCTGATTAACATAACATTTACATAAATAATCATGTAACCCCATCCACCCAATGGATTGTGGGATACCAACATGAAGATTAAAGTCACTTCTTCTTCTTCTTTCGGCTTTTTCCTGGTTAGGGGTCGCCACAGCGGATCACCTTGTCCGCACATTAATTGGCAGTGGAGTTTTACAGTGTCGAGTTGCCAGCCCGGCGCCCAACCTTCCACAGAAGGCACACTCACACGCACACCTAGGGCCAATTTAGAGTGTCCAATCCACCTGCAGCATGTCTTTGGGATGTGGGAGGAAACCGGAGCACCCGGAGGAAACCCACGCGACCACAGGGAGGACATGCAGACTCCGCACAGAAGGCACCCCAGCCGAGGATCGAACCGGAGAACCTCTTGCTGTGAGGCGGCAATGCTAACCACTGCACCACTGTGGCCGCCCATGAAGATTAAAGTCACTAAATAATAATAAATAATTGCAGACATTTGAATGTCAGGCTTCATATTCCTCAGAAAATACATAACAATGCAAAACGTGTTATTCTAGCAACTAACTGAGTTTACAGGAGCAGTATTTAAAATCTATCCCTATTTCTCAGCATTTATCCCATTATTTTTGGCTTTATCCAGACTTCTTGCTCTGAGAGATTCAGAGGTATCATTTTCACTTCAACCAATTTGCAAGTCACTGAAAAAAGGCAACATACTGTGGTACACAGGCCTGTCAATTTGTAACAGATTAGATGGAGCTCAGTCTGTTCCTATTACTTATAAAACTCTGATGCATAAACCAAAAGACTGCTTAGGAGGGATGACGATGACAACATGATACTTAGATTGGAAGCATACCGCTCAACTGTCCAGATTTTCGCCTCACACTTTTGGTCTATTCCTTACAAAATTTTCAGTTTTCTAGCAAACCATCGGGGACTGAAGTCACTAAATAATGACAAGCATTTGAGTTTCAGACTTCACAGCTTTCAAAAAATGCATACTAACACACATTCTGCTATCTTGGCAAGCTTCTGAGTTTATAAAAGCAATATATAAAATATGTCCCTATTTTTGTGCCTTTATCCCCAATAATTATTGGCTTTGTCCAGATTTCTTGCATTAAGAGGTTAAGAGGTATGATTGGAAGTGTCCAGGGGTCTACAACTTGACACTTGAGGGGAGTCCTCAAATATGCTAACAGCAATTCTGAACCATTCCAGAAACCAGATCATCCCACTACCAGTGTTAATGCTTTGAATTTATTACTACTACATCTACCTACATAAATACCAATCCTACGAGAAAACCAGTGGTCTAGAATGGTTTAAGGAATATGCAATTTGCACTCAGTTCTAAACATATAACTACAATACATGCCACTGCAAGGCATTCCTATCCAAGGTTTAGCTACTGAAAAAGCAGTAAGGGGCAATGCACATTGTTATATAAAGTTGCCCGTTTGCAGTACAGAAGAACATTTCAGTCAAAAACATGCCCAAGATACAGACACTGTAGTACGGTTACTTTCAAGTTACTGCCTCACATTCTCCCAGTGTTTTGGCATATTGTTTGCTGTGGTTCACCTACCCCACCATTCCTGTGATCATGTCTCCTAATCCACTCTACAAAAAAGTCAACAACTGTGTGGTGCCGTTTTTCTAAATACCCACTTATGGTCTGTGTCCGAGTACTGGTCATACTAAGCAGCATCAACTGTTCATCCCACTTCATCCCCTTCCAAAAAAACTGCCGAGTTTGGCTAATCAAAACTGTCTCCCCATACAGTGAAAACACATAAAATAACAACTATTACTTTAAGTTGTCCTGTTCACAGACATTCTACTTACTATAGTTTGCAGTTTTGTGATTTATAAATGCATTCTGCAGCACTGCCTTTTCATTTCACCATTAAGTGTTTATGTTTTTACTATCAAAACGAGCGTCTACAGTTCCTCATCCAGGTCAAACACTTCTAAGTTACAGTTCTTGAGTGATGGTTCAGTCGTCACATGAGCTCTTCAATGCCCTATGTTCCCTACTGAGGAGGTAGAGTGCAAGGGTGTGTGGGTGGGCAACTAAAAATGGAGTTGATTCGCCCATGTGCAAAGAAATTGGAATCCAACCCCACTAGAAAATATTCAGTACCAACCTAAAATGATGTAACTGCACATGTTCTTAATTTTTCTGTTAAATGCATGAAGAAAGTCTAAAAACAGACAGGAGTGGCAAACCCCATTCTTAAAGTTCTATACCAGACTCTGCATCCCCATGCAGTTTCGGCATTCCTTTCTGAAAGCCAAAAGGAATGACAGCAGGATCCCACTCCCTAGCTCGCCAGCCTTGTGACCATGTGATCCCGTCCCCCAGCTTGATGGTGCGATCCACAGCTTGACCTCAAACAGTTATGTCCATGTGATCCCCTCCTCCAAGGCTGACAGAATTGTGATGGTGTGATCCTCAGCTTGACTTGAGATAGTTGTGACTTTGCGGTTCCCTACCCTCCCCAGCTTTACAAAGTTATGTTGGTACTGCAGGTACCCATAGTGCCTTCTGACAGCTTATGTCCCTGAGAGTCACTCGCTTCCCCAAACTCTAGTTACCCATATGTACCTTCTAACCTCTTACTGTACAAATCTTGAACAAACACCTACATCTGGGAAACTTCCCAGATCGCTCTCATATACTTAAAAAGTTCACCGGCAAGCTTTGTGTTAGCATGCATTTTTTGAATAATATGAAGTCTGAGACTCTAGTGTCTTGTAATTATAAGGGACTTCAGTTCTTAGTGATACACCAGCTTAAGAGACTGTCTCTGAAATTTGGAATTACTGGTTCTTAAATAAGATCCCATGAAGGAGCAGACCAGAAAACTATCACTACCTTTAATGCGCAGCAGGAGACTGCGGCACATTACAGCTAAAAAGAACTACAGATAAGTGCTACAGAAAAGCCTCCAATCAGACTAAATACAACAAGGTAATTCCACATTGTACTGGGAGCAATACAACAGCTTTTCCTTTGTATCCGAAGACCCTCAGCTGGGTTTGAGCTCAACTAGTGCAGAGGCAAGGTGAAGTCTTAACAGCACTCCTTGGTTTTCAAACTTCGACTCCACACAAAAGCTGCATCTTGTAAGCAGGACAGGAGACCAGCGACACAGAAGTGCATCCAAACTATTCCCAGCCAAGGCAAAAGAACACAGACAAGGCAAAAAGAGAAACAAAAAGGCTATTTGCAGCTACCAAAAATCACTCTGTCTTCTGAATTAACATTACAAGTGCAATTATATAAATAGCCAAAAGGAAAATGACCCAACACCCTTACTATATGAAAGTCAAAACAAACTTATCAAAAACAAGAATTGTTAATCCTGTTATAAGCAAGATTATCACTACACCAAGGAGAAGTGTATCGTAATAACATTTCTATTTCAATGAACTGTCCATATTCTATGTGTGAGTGCGTGTACCTGTGTGCTTTGCATCATATGAGATATGCTGTCAATTCAAATACCAAACCAAAGCACACTCAGACTAACAAACATAAAGATTGCGGAGCAACATGAGTTGATTAGAAGGAATAAGCCGGCCCATGAAAGTTATGGGTTGAGTTTTATTACTACATAAAATTTGGATGCTGGCATGATTACGGAGGTTATTCTCAAATATTGGGATATATTGAATTTTGATGCCAACATCGGGCAAAAAGTTGGTAAGAACCCCCCAAAAATTGTTTTTAGGAAAGATAGAGCACTAAAAAATTATTATGAAAGTAATGCATGGGGGAGTAGTAGATCCACAAATAGACCTGTGGGTAATTTTAAGTGTGGGAGGTGCAATTGTTGTAAATTTATATTTGAGACCAAAGATAGAGTCAAAATTAATGGCCACAACATATGTATTAATGGACATTATAATTGTAATAGCTCCAACACTGTCTATTTGGCCAAGTGTCAAAAATGTCCGGCCTTTTATATTGGCAAGACTAGTAGGTTTTTTAAGAACCGGATTAGTGAGCATGTCTATGACATAAGAAAAGCAAAGATTACAAATGCATTATATAGGCATATCAAGGGGCATAATGACCACAATTTTAAATTTTCAGTTGTTGATCAATCTGTAAAGGATTCCCAAGGGAAAACAGTCTAATTGCATTTAGATGCAAGGAATTAAGGTGGCAACTTACATTAGATGCAACAAAGCATCCAGGTTTAAATGAAATTACAAACATAGCGTGTATTTTGAAACTAAAACAAATCATGGGGTAAATAGGCATGTTGTTTTTATGGGTTTTAATACATATTGTTTTTTGGCACTGTTTGTATATTGTTGAGTGTTTCGCATGTAGTTTTAACATACTAAAGAATTTTATAAAGATTTTTATGCAACTTAATTTAATAAATACACATTTTAACAATAAATAGAACATTTTAAAACATGACGGTCAATTAATAAATACAGTTTTAGTCATTGTTGGTAAGGTTATTGCGCACCTATTGCTTTAACAGAAAGTTTGTTTTTAATTAATTATATGACATCATTACTTTGTATTATGGGTATATTAGGGCTGGGTTTTTCTTGTGTTAATTGTTCTGAGGAAGTCCCTATCAGGGGAAGAAAGCGCTTAACCTGCAATGAATTCTTCTTTGACTTGTGGCTGGTGTCCGAGTGCTGGTTAAATTGGTTTCAAGATGTGGGATATGCTGGTGATGTGCAATGATGTCAGCATTATCAAAAAAATTGTGAATAAAGAAAAAAATTGTGATTTGAAGGGGTCACTCAGGAATATGTGGTACCGCACTATTTTAGCCTCAAAACTGTGAGATTCCAAGGAATTTGGTAAGATTGAGAGGTATGAACTGGTCTATGGCGTGGACTGAATATTCCACCAGTATACTGGATCTGGTACTAGTGCAGCAGACAGATATTAGTTCTAATGCCTACAGTACCATGTATGACAAAGACAGAGTTGGTCCCAGCCAGAAGTGGAATTGGGGGGAGGGCTGTTAGCCAAGGAGAGCTGCAGCCCCCTGTATAAGCCATACTTTTATTTTTTATCTATTTATTTATCTAAGTTTTTAAACTGTGTTTACATACGATTTTCCCAAGAAGTAATTTGTCCCATTATAATGGCTGCATAACAGAGATCGCCTCAATGTTATGATCTACATACAGGAGGCAAAGCAGTGCTATTTAGGTTCAGAAGCTGTCAGCTCCAATTATATGTCAGGAATGGTACCATAAAGTAGGCAGATGGAGCTGAGAGGTCAGACATGTTTGTGTGTAGTCAGGGACTATGCTGAGTGCACAGGCTCACTTGGACTATACTATGTGTGCATAGGTAATAGGGTTCATTAACATACTGTATTCCTGAACTCCATTATCTAGGCATAACATAGTATTCCTATTACAGCTAAGTTATTCCAGCACAGTGTTTGGATTCTTCTAGGTGATCTGTACCCCAATGGATAATGTAACAGCAAATAAGTGGACCAGTAACAAATAGGTTCAGGGTGGCATTGCAAACACCACAATTCTTTAGAAGCATGAGACTGATGCAAAAATGTTATGAAACTGTAAAGTTGTGAATGTTTGTTTAGGTTAAAAGATATCTATATTTTAGGTCAGTCTTCAGAGTAACTCATAACACTGTATAAATGCATGCAATGCACCAGCTGTAAAATTCACCACATAGGCTGATAAAATTTCCAGTCCTTTTACATGCCCTCACATTTCTGTCTCTATTCTGCTGACTACCCTTAGTTGCCTGTAGGAAGTCCTGCAGTTAAGGTAACAGATTTTCTTTATTAAAGATGCTTAGTTAGGTAAATACGTAGTCCACGGTGGTGTAGCAGTAGTGTTGTTGCCTCACAGCAAGAGGTTCTCCCGTTCGATTCTTGGCTGGAGTGCAGGGAGTGATTTCTGTGTGGAGTCTGCATGTCCTCCCCGCGGTTGGGTGGCCATTCGAAAGACATGCGTAAATGGGCGTGCCTTCGCTGAAGGTTGAACGTCGAGCTGGCACCTCGGCATTCATGAAAATATACTGCCAATCATTAGCGCACCGGAGTTCCGCTGTGGCGATCCCTAACCAGGAAAAGCCGAAAGACAAACAACAACAGGTTAGGTAAATACGTAAAACAAATCTTTACTTTCAGGTATGATCCCTGTTCACCAACTTTGTTGGCAAAACCTGGAATGCCTTGCCAAACTATATAACCCTACAATCCTCCAAAAGTCTCTTCAAAAAAACCTCAAACAGTATCTCAAACTAAACTGGCTATGCCAATGTACCAACCCGGATTAAGTTATAAAACAACAGCATAATCAGTAATTATCATAGCATAATCAGTAATTATCATAACATCTAACTACATCACCATGCTATGTATCCAATCTTACTTGTAATTGCGTCTGTCCATGAGAACTGAGAGGCCCTACTAGTGACTAACTGTGAGTTACAATCTTACTTGCAATTGTGTCTGTGCATGAGAACTGTGAGTCCCTACTAGGGACTAACTGTGAGTTACAATCTTACTTGTAATTGTGTCTGTCCATGAGAATTGTGAGTCCCTATTAGGGAACACTTCTAAACCAATGTACATAAGGTATATTACCACTTTTTGATATATTCTAATGGTTTTCTAACTTCTTGTGTAACCTTTTGTATGTTTGACTATGTGGAGCTCTTCTCCCCAGGCCTCCACTGAAAATGGACATGTATCCAGGCAGACTATCCCGGTAAACAAATGTAAAATAAATAAAATAAAAATAATAAAACATCATCTTGGCAGTATGCACAGTTACAATATGCTGCAGAGAAAAATCACAAAGATAGTCATCGCAACTAAATGTTACATGTTATTTTTAAATACAGTACAACATAAAGTTTAATAATACACATATTCAGAGTTTAAGGTTAAATGCAGTAGATGGGAGTAACCGTTTCTGCAACCAGTGGTCAGGAATGGACACTGTAACTGCAAGGTTGGCTAGGTGCGACTGGGAGACAGAATGCCCCTAATGAAGACAGACATGTTATCCCTCACAGGTAATCACTGGTTTACATGTGTGCAGGAGTATAATGGTAGGAAACCAGATACTGGCCTTAGACTTCATTCACTAGTCCTCTACACATTTACACTTGGAAGAAAATCACTTTACTTCTATCATGTAAGGGCACCTTGAAATGTACTCCGACTCTCACTGCACTTCTTGATGGTAACAACAAATGAGGTTCAGCTGCCATGGGCCTAAACCTAAACTGGTTAAAAGTGTACTTGGTGTGAGTTGGTAAGTAAAACTGTTGAATTCAACAGCTGTAAAATGTATCAGAAAGCAGGTAATGACAAAATAAGTTCCAAAACGGGAAATGAAGCAAAAAGCCATAAAATTTAAATAATAAAAAATGTGTATATCTATAAAAAGACATCTGCATTGAAATTCCAATAAAGTGAGTCTCAAAAACTTAGCAAAACTAGAAATAAATTGACAGGAGACAAAGAAACTCTTCAGCCCAAACCTAAAGAATCAGTGTGTGTGAATCTAAGCAATCAAGGAAAATAAAATCAATCTTTAGTTTATCTGATGACATGAGTTGGGAGCAGAAATCTGTGCTGCCTGTAACTCAGGTATAAATGGCAGACTGTGGGGAGGTGAATGACTGAAGGCAAACTTTTTTGGGGGAGTATGTCAGGGGAATAAGGTAAAAGACTCCATGATGTTGTAGCAATCACTGCAGTACACTGGTGATTGCATGCGTGTAATCAATACTAAGTGCAAACTCTCAATTCATTCCATGTTATCATGCATTTGTGAGTGATGGAAAACCAAGCAAACTTAAATCTAGGGATTGGAATTCAGTGAATAAGGTGTAACAAACAACCTTTAACATGCTGACTCTGGGAGTTCCACTGGCCAACATTGACTTTGAACAGGAATGTATAGGCATTAATGGTCTCTAGGTGGATTCAAGGGAGCTAGACATTAATGTCAGGGACTGAGCAGGGGACTAAGCTTAAAAAAAGTCTTACTATGACTAAATGTGTTTACTTAAACTAAATCAGTGGGCAACACAACAAATCAGAAAAGATACCTTGGTAAAACACATATGTGGGTTTAAAGACCAAAATCCCTGCCCCCATCTTAAATCAGAAATGATCTACAAACAAGTAGTCAGCAGGAAAAAAATCACCTCAATGTTCACTGCTGTATCTAGTCCATCATACTGGTCCACCAGTCAAATGCTTGCTCACTTTTTTTATCTACAAAAGCCATGCCTTAAACCTCAAAATATATTTTTTTACTCAAAATATTTTATTATTGCTTTAATACTGTAAGTATTAAATGTTTAAATACATTATACTGTTTAGATTTAACATTACACATTTCAGGCAAATGAAAAAAATAAGTAAACTATTTATTTGCCTGAGACTAGATTAAAAATAAGTGATGCAAGCCATGAAAAAGATTTCAAATACCAAATAATATCTGCATATTTAAGATGAGAAAGTTTCAATGAGGGTTAATACTTTTGACCAGGGATTACTCTTAAGATTATTATTAAGATTATTAGAAAAAATTCTAATCTTCTTAATTGTTATTTCTTTAACAGCAGTATCTTTCAAGTAGATAAGAAATCCTTCAAATTATGGTTCTGAAGGATTCCTCCATTTTCCTGTAATAATTTTCATGGCCACAGCAATGATTGTCCAGGTTTGGTAGAAAAGTCTTTTTTGCATTTTTAATTTCTAAAATACTGAATAAAACCAACTATTTTGTTAAAATAAAAGATTCAGACCATACAGCTTTAAGAAAATCTTCAATCATTTCCCAAAATTTACATATCACAAAGACTATCAGTTTTAGCAAAAATGCTAGCAATTTAAATGACAGGTGACACATAGCTCACCACCACAGTGTGCCCCTCAGCCTAAGCTCTTAAAGCAAAACATTTTGCCCAGTGTACTAATCATAGGAGACTCAATTGTGAGGCACACTGATGTCCCACTCACTAGGCTGAACAAGGAGAAGGTGACAGTCAGTTGTCTATCAGGTGCCAAGATCTGTCACATAACAAATGCAGTCGGGTCACTCCACAAGTACAAACATGACTCAGTCATTGTCCATGTGGGTGTGAATGACCTGAGACTACCTCCCTGGACTACATGAAAAGAGATGTGATGGAACTCTCGGATTATGACGCTCAGGCAGCTATGACCCTAGCCCTGAGCAGTATTCTACTGTCACTCAGAATGATAGCACAGCACGAGCAGAAAATGACTGACCAACAACTGGCTATGTTTCTGGTGGCATTCAAAGGGGATCCAGTATCTGTCTGCCTGGGACAACATGATCAACAGACGTGGATGCTTTGCCAGAAATGGCCTGCATTTGTCAACCCCTTGGATTCCAGCTACTGGCTAAGGCTCTTGCCACCCCTACAGTGCCTTTTTTAGGCAGTGTTCCTAAGACCAAAATTCCACCGTAACAGCTAAAGACAAATGCAATCTGAGGGTCATGCTGCTCAATGCTAGAAGTCTAAATCTCAAGATGTACTCACTAGAAGCTCTCCTCAAAATGGAGAATGTTGACATCTGTGCTGTAATGGAGACTTGGTTTAGAGAGGCAGAAAGCACCCTTGAGCTCCCAGGCTACAACTCATTCCATACCTCTCTGCCCCAGAATATGGCCAGAAGCTCCAAAGGCGGTGGTGTCTCCATATTCTTAAAGGATACTCACACCTCTAGAATGGTAGCCCAGCATAATGCATCCAAGATACGTCAGGTACAACTAACACTGGGTAAGATGGTGATACAAGTAATAGCCTACTACAGAACCCCAAACATGTCCCTAGACTCTCACTCCAAGTTCCTAAGTACCCTGGAATCTATCAAGGTCCAACCCAATACTCTCATACTGGGTGACTTCAACTACCTTTCCATCAACTGGGAAAACTGTTCAAGTACCAATGTGCAGGCTCAACGCTTTCTGGAATTTATCAATTTCAATGCCCTGGACCAGCACATTCTGACCCCCACTAGAGGTAGCAACATCCTCGACCTGGTTATCAACATGGGAGACTGTTGCTCCACACCTATAGTCAATTCCTCCCTGGTTAAATCTGACCACAAACTGATCACTATGGAAATCTTCATCTCATCTACAACCCCTACTAAGGTGACCACCCTGAAAAACTTCTCTAAAGCCGACATTGGCCTCCTAAAAACAGAGGTGGCTAACTTCTCAGCACCCATGCCAATAGAAAATAGCTGCATGACTGCAAAATCATACACCAATGCACTGTACGAGCATGTACACAAATGCATGGACCTTGCCATACCATATAGAACTATGACGCTCTCATCCAAAAAAAAAAAAAAGGAAGCCAGTCTGGTGGTCCCCAGCCATTAATAAACTCTACAACAGGAGGAAGAAACTGTTGCAGAAAAAAATTAAGTCACAAGACTGGGAAACCTCCCTTTTCAGTCTCAACAAAAAGCTGAGATCCCTTATCAAATCCTCTAAAGCCAGCTATGAAGGCAGAATTAGGGCTGACACCAAAACAACCACAAAGCCTTCTATAGCTATATCAAAAACCTCCAATGCAATACCCAGATTTGCTCTGAGTTATTGCACAATGGCACCTCCTATATTGAGCCAACATATATAGACACCATACTGGCCAACAGATTCAGTGCCAATTTTACCCCCCCCCCCCAAGGGCCCTATCACAATACCAGAAGAAAGTCTGCTACCCACCATTTCTGTGGCACAGGTAAAAGCTGCATTATCCAAAGCTAGGAATACAGCATCCATTGGATCTGATAATATCCCTGGCTGCATCCTATATAGGTTCATAGGTAGGTACTAGGCTATCGGCCCAAGGGCCTACGTAAGCCTAGCCAACAAGGTTCCCTGGCTTACGCCACCCAAGAAAGTTATTTTCCTGTGCTACTGTCGAGCAGAGACATAGAAGTGATCCCCGGGATGTATTTCCTATTTCCCATCCACTCATCAAGATTTTTCTTAAAGAGTGCTAATGAAGAACTTTGCTTGACATAGATAGGTAGCCTGTTCCAGAGTATGGGAAGTCTCTGGGACAGGAATCTATACCTCCAGCATGTCCTGTTTATTGTGGTGACAAGGTTTAAGTACCTAGAGCATGTAGCTCTAGGGATTGGGATTTCTTTAGGTGTAGCATGTCCAACAGCTCTGGGTTTGACATAGCTTTATACGTTAGGCAGAGATCACCTCAGAGTAGGCGATATGCTTATGGAGTAAAGCTGGAGTTTTTTGAGGCGGTCAGTGTATGGCATCTGTTTGAGGCCAGTAATCCTCTTTGTGAGGTACTTCTGTGGCCTTTCCAGCTGCTGCAGATGTCTTGTGAGGTACATTCCAAAAGGGGTATTGTACTCTATAATGGATCTAATGAGTGTCGAGTAGAGGGGAACAATGACCTCTTTTTCCTGGATGAGAACCCTTTTATGATGAAGTGTGCCACGTAGAAGGACTTCCTGACTACTATGGCGATGTGACTATCAAAGGAGAGACAACTGTCCACCTGGGTCCCAAGGTCTCTTATCACACATTCAGTGTTAAGTAGATTGCTGCCTATGTGGTAGTTCATGGGTACAGAGTTTTTACTAAAGGGGATGACACTGCACTTTTTGGCATTGAGCTTGAGGCCATGGCTCTGACAACAGGCATCTGTCTCAGCGAGGCCCTTCTGTAGGATGTCCACATCATTTGGGGACTTGTCTATGGCTCCCAGTTTGCAGTCTTCTGTAAACTTCGTTAGCCAGAGGCCTTCTGTGTTAGCCTGTACTTCGGAGAAGTAGACACCAAACAGGAGAGTTCCCAGGACGAAACCCTGTGGTACTCCACTTTTCACTGATTTGAGGTCAGATTTGGAGTCTGCAACTTTTACAGTGTGGGTTCTGTCAGTGAGCCAGTTGGCAACCCATCTTGTGATGTAGGGATTTATACTTAGTTTAGTGAGTTTAGCTATAATTCCAGAATGGGGGGTGGTGTCGAAAGCCTTGGCGAGGTCAAGATAGGCTATGTGAACCACCTTACCCTCATCTACGGCCTTGGTGACTGCCTCAAAGAAGTTGATCAGGTTCAGGAG
The DNA here is from genome assembly GCF_019279795.1 of Protopterus annectens. Classification (NCBI taxonomy): domain Eukaryota; kingdom Metazoa; phylum Chordata; order Ceratodontiformes; family Protopteridae; genus Protopterus; species Protopterus annectens. The sequence goes on from NC_056735.1 coordinate 1,749,639,376, forward strand.
GCATGATCTGCCTTTCACAAAACCCGAACTGGGTGGGATCCAGAGGTTACCAATGTCTTTGTTTATGAGTTCCATGATGATACCTTCCATGGCCTTGCAGACCAGGCTCATCAGGCTAATAGGTCGATAGTTCCCGGGATCAGTGGTGGCTCTCCCTTTGTGGAATGGGATAACTGTTGCTGTGCGCCATTCAGTGGGCACAAAGCCTGATGTGAGGCTATTATTGAACATAGTGCTTAAGTAGGGAGCCAGTTCGTTCTGAAGTTCGTGTAAAACGCAGCCTGGGATGTTGTCCGGTCCCGTGGATGCTGTGTTTCTGGCTTTAGAGAGTGCAGCTTTTACCCGCGTAGATGTGATTACAGGGACTCTTCCTTATTCCTGTATAGATATGGGCCCTTTGGGGGGTGGGGTGGGGGGGTAAAGTTAGCACTGAACCTATCTGCCAGGATGCTGGCAATATCAGTTGGTTCTGTAATTTTCGTGCCATTGTGCTGTAACTCAGAGCAGATCTGGGTGTTGCCATGGAGATTCTTGACATAGCTATGGAATGCTTTGTGGTTGTCCTTAGATTTAGTGGCAATTTTGTTTTCGTAGCTAGCTTTGGGGGATCTTATAAGGGATCTCAGCTTCTTACTGAGGCTGACCAGGGAGCTCCTCCACTCATAGGATTTTACTTTCTTTTGCAACAGTTTCTTCCTTCTGTTGTACAGTTTGTTTATGGCAGGGGACCACCAGATTGGCTTCTTTTATTGTTCTGTTAGGGGTAGCACGATCCATGCACTCGTGTAAGTGCTTATAGAGTGCATTTCTGTAGGATTCAGCAGTTGTAACTGTATTGTCCATCTGCAAGGGTGTCATGAAGTTCACCACTTCTGTCTTAAGAAGCATGAAGTTGGCTTTGGAGACATTTTTTTACCATGGTTTCCTTTATGGGGGTGGGGGAGGGACGTGGATATCAAAGGTGATTAGCTTATGGTTGGATCGGACCAATGAGGAGTTGACTTCAGGTGTGGAACACCGGTCAGTCATGTTGGTAATGACTAGGTCTAGGATACTGTTGCCCCTGGTGGGGGTGTGGATAAATTGATCCAGGGCATTGGAGTTTATGATTTCCAGAAAGCGTTGAGCTAAGGAGTTGGTACATGAGTAGTTTTCACAGTTAATGGTGGGGTAGTTGAAGTCGCCCAGTAATAGGGTGTTTGGTTGAACCCTAATATTTTCCAGTACATCAAGAAAAGAGGAGTGGGAATCCTGGGGCATGGTGGGGGATCTGTAGCAAGCTACAATTTGGATTGCAGTTTTGCCCAGAGTTAGTTGCACTTGGATAACCTTGGATGCATTATGCTGAGCAACTAGCCTAGAGGTGTGGATATCCTTAATGAATATGGACACACCTCCGCATTTGGTGTTTCGGTCCAGGCTACATAGCCGAAATGTCTGGTATGAGTTATAGCCTTGTAGTGCAGGGGTGCTCTCTGGAGCCATGAACCAAGTCTCAGTCACTGCACAGATATCGATGTTCTCCATTTTAAGGAGTGCCTCGAGTGAGTGCATTTTGAGATATAGACTTCTAGGATTGAGTAGCATTACCCTCAGTTTTTGCTTGCTTGTTCCTGTTAACGGCGGTGAATTTGTTATTTGAACCTTGCCTAAAAAAGGCATTATAGGGGCAGCAAGAGTCTTAGCCAGTATCCGGAATCCCAGGGGCGACAGGTGCAGGCCATCTATGGCAAAGCATTGTGGTCTGTTGACCATATCATCCCAAGCAGACAGATACTGAATCCCCTTAGAATGACACCAGAAGCTTAGCCATTTGTTGAAGTCAATCATTTTGTCCTTGTACTGCGGTATCATTCTGGGCAATGGCAGAATGCTACTCAGGGCTAGGGTCATACCTGCCTGGGCTACAAGATCGGAGAGCTCTTCCATGTCTCTTTTCATGTAGTCCAGGGAGGTACATCTCAGGTCATTCACACCAACATGGACAATGACAGAGTCATATTTGTACTTGTTGTGGAGTGACCGGAGTGCGTGGGTTATGTGGTGGATCCTGGCACCCGACAGGCAGCTGACAGTAACTTTCTCCTTCTTTAGCCTGGTGAGTGGGACATCGGTGTGCCTGACTATAGAGTCACCTATGACTAGTGTGTTGGGTACGTTGTTTTGCCTTATTGGCTGTGGTCGAGTGGCACACTGAGTCTGTGGGCTATGTGTTATTTGGGTTGTGTTGGAGGATGGCGGTTGCTTGTGTTTCTGCTTTGGAGGTCTCTGTTGCTTAGACAAATTATTATTGAGAGCCTCCACAAATGTTTTTGTGTTACTATGTGTGGATTTTGGTGGTGTAGATTTAGTGAGACTATGTGATGAGTGTGGTGTGGAGCAGATGTTTACCTTCTCTTCATGACTGTCAAGTTCAGTCTTGGTTGGAGAGAGCTTTACCTCCAGTTTGGCTAGATAAGTGCATCTCTCACAGGTTGTAGTGTAGGAGGAGAGGGATGTCTGTGTACATGAGCCAATTTCTACATTGCCTCAAGATGTCCAGATTCATCAGATAGACAGGAGAGAACACTGGGAGCCGACCCTTGGGCATGCCTGAATAAAAAAAAAATATTTTCCTCTAGATAAGTGAGGAAAGTGAGTACAAGAGCTGTTTTTCTCTAAGCAAGTGAGAAAAGTAAGTACAAAAACTATTTTCCTCTAGGTAATGAGGAAGGTTGAGTGCTATAGTAATTAGTAGCTTATTTACTGCTTACAAGTTCTGAACAAGTGCTGAGCACGAATAAGCAAATGTAAGTGCTAAAACTAAGAATCTGTATCTGCACTATTTGAGTTACAGGGCAGAAACAAGTGCAAATGCAGGCTTTCAAATCAGAAAGTTGAGAGAGATGGAAGAGATTGTCCAAACGGCCAATAAAAACAATTTCTGGGCCAGAACCACTCCTTATGTGGTAGACAGATTACCTAGTGCTTACCACTCCTGATAAACTAGAAGGCTTCCCTCCAACACAGAAAGGCTCGGGGGGCTCAGAAGCTTACATACAGTCCTGGATACAGCAAATCTGTATCTGGAACACTAGTTACAGGAAAGGAAGGAAACAGGCTTATAGTTTTTTTTTTTTTTTTTACAGTGAAGTAGCTAAAACAGTAGTAAAAACAATTCACATACAGTGCAAGCTAGCACACTTGAGTATGTAGCAATATTAGACCAAACAAAGTTTAAAAATGCAATTAAATTAAAAAGGACTAAAAGCAAGTGTAGAAAGAGTTTATTAGGTAGAATGTGGTAAAGAGATGGGACTGGAAGAGTGTCCCTGATCAAATCTACAGTGGGGCGGGCAACTGCAAAAGCCACCAAATTTAAACTACAAGCCAGAAATAGGGAGTGTGGGTGGGACAAAACAGTTTCAACAGAGATCTAAGCAACAATTAACAGTACAAACTCTAAAACCAAAAAATATATACTCAGCTCTGTATATTTGCAGATAGATTGGAAGGCAGTCTCTCAGAACACAGGTTCCAGCAATTAAATGCAGGCTGTTACTAACAGGTCTAATTTTATGCAAGTGATCCTTGAGTTAGATAACACACAAGCTGTAAAAAAATAGTTATAACAACTGAAGACACGACAGAAAATAGTGTGGAGCGGGGACAGATAGCTAACAAAATGAACTGTTCTGTGCGCCCTGTTCAATCACAGCCTTACCTCAGGCTATGTCCCTAATGAATGGTACACTGCTGCAGTCATCCCACTCCATAAAAGGGGAGCAACTACAGACCCTGGTAACTATCACCCCATTAGCCTGACAAGTCTGGTATGCAAAAGTATGGAGAACATCATCATGGACTTGCTTAACAACAATATAGGTAATCTCCAAACTCTTGACCTCACACAGTTTGGCTTTGCGAATGGGAGATCCTGCCTGCTGAACCTGGTTGACTTCTTCGAGGCAGTCACCAAGGCTGTGGATGAGGGTAAGGCAGTGCATACAGCCTACCTCAACCTGGCCAAGGCCTTTGATACCATTCCCCACTCAGGTATCATTGATAAACTCAGCAAACTAGGCATCAACCCATACATCAGTAGGTGAGTTGCAAATTGTCTCACAGAAAGGACCCACAGAGTGAAAGTTGCAGATTCTAAGTCAGACTGTCGACCAGTCACGAGTGGAGTCCCACAGGACTTGGTCCTGGGTCCTCTCCTGTTTGGCATCTACTACTCAAAAGTCCAGGCCAACACAGAAGGACTCTGGCTGACCATGTTCGATGATGACTGCAAGCTAGGAGTTATTATTAACTCCCCAAGTGATGCAGACATCCTACAAAAGGGCCTCTCTGAGACCAATGACTGGTGTCGGAACCATGGCCTGAAGCTTAACGCCAAAAAATGCGTTATCATCTCCTTTGGAAAAAACTCAGTTTCCACAAATTACCACGTTGATGGGAGCCCACTGAAGAGGCAATACGAGATCTGGGCACCCACGTCAACAGCCACCTCACCTTCGACCACCACACTGCCACTGCGGTCAGAAAGTCCTTCTACGTGACACATCTTATAACCAAAGATTTTGCATCCAGGAAGAAAGAGGTCATCGTCCTTCTCTACTCATCCCTTATTAAACCAATTATCGAATATAACACCCCGTTTGGCATGTACCTGACCAGACACCTATAATAGTTGGAGAGGCCACAAAAGTACCTCACAAAAATGATCCTAGGCCTTAAACACGTCCTACACAGATAGACTCAAGAAACTTCAGCTGTTCTCAGTCTCTTATCGTCTACTTAGAGGTGATCTCTGCTCTACATATTAACTTTGTATATAATATATGCATATATTGCATTTTGACATTTACTCTGTATAATGCCATTTATCTATTCTGTTTTCTCTGAGCTAAGGCTGAAATAAATGTCCAGTGAGATCAGTGCTCTACCCCTCATTAACAAATGCAAAATAGAAAAATAAAAAAACTAATACACACTGTCAAGATAATAGTATCGTGGAAGATTCCTCATCCAGCACACAGCTCAGAGGTTCACAATATACATTACTGACATCTGCGAGTCTCATATCCTTGTGAAGTTGTACTAAATTCAGTAAGTAATGACTAAGGTACCCACAGTACACAAATGAAAGTCTAGCAAAACTGCTGTAAAACACAAATAGCAAGAAATTTTGGGGAACAGGGGGTTTTACAGGCACAAGCCCCTCTCTCCTGAGAACAGTATCACTGAAAGATCATAGTTACTAGTATACATTCTGTGTTAATACAAATTAGCATATTACACTTGAAGGAGATGATTGCAGAATGATCTCCAAGAAAGTGTATATTCCTAGCTTTTGTTACTAAACTTTCAGCAATAAGAATGGCTGCCTTACCAATTATGAGAAAGAAGTATGCACTCTCTAGCCTTTAAGTAATTTGTTGCCTTACTGCATATAAGAACGGTGTATAGGGACTGGTCATGTCCCACTCGTATCTTCTTAGTGATGATACAATTCCCACGGGTCACCTGGGTTCACTGACACTACTATTTCTACCATGTAATTTAGTCACTTTCTGTCAATTACTGAAGACAAGCTACTCAAAAGTATTCCAGGCAAACATAATGAGCACTAGAATACCAGATCAGCTCTGTGTGTGCGAAACAATATGCAAACAGTGTGCACTTTTCATAAGCAAATAAATTTAAACTTCACCCCATAACAGCTGGCTCCATGGCATAGAGGGATTAACTCTGACTATGAATCATCAGTTCTAGGTTCCATTAATGGACCAGACAACTGGACAGGAAAAAGAATGAAGAGGTAATGCCTGCTTCTTGATCCCAGGGGTTGAGGGGTATGCACTGGGGTACAGTTCCCATCTAGGGAGTGCAGGTATGGCTGTCTGAGAGGCTACCTCAGATATAAACAAATAACCTTTTCACTACATAATAAAGCCATGACTCTAAAAATGTTCAAAGAAAAGAAGGAAACTCAAATAATTTACTAACTTTAATACTCTCTGACTGCTTTATTCCTACCTTGTCTACATTGAGTTTTCATGCTACTAGGGGCTCAGCTGCACAAGTAAGCAACAGAGAGAGGTTAGATAACTTAAAGATTTATTTTGTAACTTCCAGTTGTACTTCCCTTTCTCATCCCACTCCTTTGAAATCTGTAATGGGCATTTATAGGTATCACTAGCCATTTTAGGGGAACAGACATAAATTAAAAATCCTGCCAAAAAATACTCACATAAAGCAGATGTTCATGAAAAAGTTGTTCACAAGTTGTAAAAATTAGTGGAAACTATTCTAATTTTCTTGTATTTATTTTGTTAGTAGGTTTATTTGCTATACTAATAGTGCTGTAGAGGGCCTCTTAGTTTATTCATGTCTGATTTAATCTAGGGTAAGACTCCAAAAGACTTGTTCTCGGTTTAAGTGACTTACACCAAGGCCTATTTATAAACAAAACTTACACTGAGGGAGAGCAAATCTGTTGGAATTGGGACACTGTTACACCGGAGTAAATCACTTACATCAACAGCAAGACTTCTGGAATTGGGTCCCTAGTGTTTATGATACTTGACTAAATAACAAATTTATATTTAGAAAAATATAATAGCTCTATTCAGCTAATATTTCAGCTTTTCAACTAAAAATTCATAACAGTCTCATACAGTTTTCATTTCCTATCAATCTACCCTTGTCGGACCGAAAACCAGTCTGTGACCTAGTAAAACAGAGTTAGACAAAATTAACCTGTACAATCTGAATACTTATTTGCTACTTTGTTTTTTATATCATGCTTGTTACTCCTGCCTGTTCATCTGTGGTAGTATGAACTTTGAATATTTTTTTCTGTCTTGGCAGCACGTCTATTTACTTCAGTGTCCTACAGAAAACTACAGACAGAAGCAATATGAAAAAAAAAAGGCAGTTTATCTATTGTCGATATTCCACTGCTGCAGTATCTAGCAATTATATCTACAGTATTAAAGTAAACTCTTGAAGCAGCATTAGTTTTATGATTAAACAAGTTATAAGTTAACTAAATCATAATTAGCATGCGACTACATAAACATGTTACACTTTCTGTAATGGCAGACATGAACAAGAGTTTGAAAGGTTAAAAATGTTAATATTTTAAATATTACAAAATGTCGAACCACACTTAGATAACCAAATGTGAAATTAGAAACAAGCCTACACACACCTGTAGTTCAGTTTGGCTAAGCTTAAATGTTGCATAACAAGTAAGGCCATGCATCGCTCCAAAACTCACCTCATTTAACAGATCCTTGGAATATTTATTATAATAATACATTGTGTGGTCCTGATCTGTTGTCAAGTCTGTGGAATCTGGAGCAAGAATGCTTCCCTTACTGTCTGTACCTACAAATCCAGCAATAAGAAAACAATATGCATTAATTAAAAAAATACACTGCAAAAAGAAATAACACTGAAATTAAGATGAACCACACATCATTAATACAAAATCCTGGAATACATGCATGATACAGTAACTAATAGCTACACTTTGACTCTACAAGTTTGGCATAAGGGTTAAAGTGTTTACCTTACAGACACAAGGTACAGGGTTTGATGGTCACTTAGGATAATTGGCTAGGCTTAAAATGTCCCACAAGGGCAGTTAGCCTTGTACTAATCTATGAACAAGTGTATGCCAAGTTACCTATCAATAACTGGATTATGGACTACATCCTGAATTTATTTACTTACTTCTAATTTATTTTATTTATAGGGTAAAGTGCATTATGCCAGAAACTTTTTTCACAAATGTAATTAAAGTAAAGAATAAAATACATTCACCAACTTGCTACAGTGATGGCACAGGTATGTGTTAGCTTCAGCACTACATGGACAAACATTCAGTGGCAATGTTCATAAGTGTTAGAATACAGATATAAAAAAAGAAATGCACAAACACTTACAAATACCATTCAGATCACAAACTTTATGCAATGCTCAATACTGTATAATTTTCAGTCCAAACAAATCATACTTAACTTGCACATGCAGGTCCACTGACTGTACATTATTATATCACAACAATGACCAGAACAATGCATTTTCGTAGTTCACTGCTCTAGTGCAAGATATACACTTCCCTGTAACATGGAGATTAGGAAAGCATTCCTGGTCCTGGCTAACTATGGCAAATAAAACTTGCTCACTGACAGATACAAAGCAGGAAAGCTTTGGAAATAGAATACTATGAATTAACAGCAGCAAAATTATCTAGAACTTAGAAAAAACTGCCACAATTACTACCAATGCTGCAAAGGCCACTTAAGGAAAAATAAATGGGTACTTTTTCATCCCACTAACAATACTGGAATGAATTTAAAATGGCTTACAGGTGACATTACAGACTCCTCACATTCCTCTACTCCTTCTCTTTCCATTGATACTCATAATTTGTCACTAAATACAGATGTTTTCTTCTTTCAGCCATGTAAGAAAGACCTTGTTAGCAAATTCCCACTATAGCTCTCCCATGCAACTAGCTTAAATGAAATTCCTGAGTCTCAGTTATACCCACTTACAGCTTTTTGCCTAACATTCCATTTTAAATAAGTAACAGTGAAGGAACTCAGGAAAGTCCTAAACAACCTTAATTCTAGGTTAGGAGCCAGTTTCTCCAAACTCCATACAACCTTTCTTAGAATAGCTTCAGCATCCATCTCCAAAACACCTACTCATACATGCAATCGGTCCTTATCCTCTGGCACATTCCCAGCCTTTTTTAAACATGCTACCAAAATCTTGATTCTCAAGATTTATAACCTACAAGACTGCAAAGACTAAAGGTCCCTATACAACTTGTACCCACTAACAAATATATTGGAAAAACTAGTCTATGAAACAGCTCTTTGAACACATACATCAATATGATCTATTCTGAGATCAACAGCATGCTTTTTGTACCATTATTTCCCTATATACTGTGACTGATACCTTGTTCAATAATATGAATGACTGTCATCTTACTGGTGACCTTTTTATTCACCTGTCTATGGCCTATGAAACAGTTATCACCCACTGTTATTTAGAAAACTTGGTAAAATTAAAGTTATGTACTTACCATAATGACAGATCTGTGCTGTCTGCTTCCGACCTTCCTCAACGGATGGGTCTTTGGATCTGACTTCAGCCACTGCAGACTTCAGGATCCATAATACAGACTCCTTCCCTTACCAATAATCCCCTCCTGTCCCCAACATTGTCTCGGACTGAGTTTGCCCACAACCCCAGAGAGAGCAAAAACACATTGATAGACGTAAATGCTGATACACCCAAGATCCTTGAAGGGATGCTGAAAGAGTGCAAGACATTACACAAGAACCAGACCATACTGTCATACCAGAAACCACTGGGACTATCTCCCATAAAATGGAAAGGGGAAAGAGGGTGGAAAGCTGAGGAAAGATGGAAGCAGACAGAACAGATATACATAACTTGTTTATCTAATACTGTTTTTTCCTTCCATTCCTCAACAGATGGGATAGTCTTTCCAGCTTCTTACACCTTGGGATGGTCTCTTGGAAGTATATTCCAGAGGTTGGCTGAACCAAAGGCCATTTTATTCCTTGACATCAGATCCAGCTTATAATGAGAAATAAATGTGCAAACATTGGATCAAGTGGTCGCCACACAAATCAAATGAGGCCCTAGAAAAGAAGGCGGAGAATAAGCAGACTTAATTGAATGAGCCCTGAATGGCTTTGGTCAGGGGTCAAGCCTTTTTCTCTAGACATGAGAAATACAATACAACAGCCAGCTAGCTAAAGAAACACTGGAAACTCTTTGGCCTATCTTAACTTTAGAAATGCAAACAAATGGTTGCATTCTCTTCCCGAATTACTTGGTATGATGGAGGCAGAAACAAAGTTGGTGATGCACATCCAGCAAGTGTAGCACATATTCCCCTTTACTGGAGAACTTAAGAAAGAAATCTGGAAGATTAATGCATTCATTGACACCTCTGATGCTTGACAGACTGTTTCTGAGGGACACCTTGTCTATGTGGAAAATGATGTAAAGCAGCTTCCAGAATAGGTCCTGTAGCCCTGAAACTCTACATGCTAAAGTTATTGCCAATAAAAAATGTTTTCCAATCAAAAGTTAAATGTGCACCATAGCTGCAGGTTCTAAAGGAAGCTGTGTCAAGGCCTGAAGCAAAACAATCATATCTCAAGGGGGGAGTAGAATCCTTAAGGGAAGGTCTAAGCCCCCCTCATGAAAGCCTAGGTAAGTTTAAGAGATGCTAATGTTGCATGACTCCCTCCAACATGAACATTGAAAATAGCTGTTAAGTGCACATTAACAGTAAAATAACTTGCCTCATCCTGGAAAACGTACACCAGAAAATCTAAGACTACAGGAAGAAGAGCTGAAAAGGGATCCAGATTCCTTTGGGAAATCTCTTCCATTTACTTTTGTAAATTCTCCTGGAAAATGTTTTATGGGAGGAAGTAAGAATGTGGATTACTGGAGAAGATAGCATGGATTGAGTAACCCTTATTGGAAGTGGACAAACCAGACTGTTAACTTCGGGGCCTAACTATCTAGATGAGTTATACTGGAAGGGTGAAAGAGTAGTCCTGAAATAGGATCCAGCACCTGGGGTGGGGGAGGGGTGAAACTAATGAGGTCAAAGAAAGGAAAACCACATCTGATGAGGCCAGAACAAGGCAATCAGGATGATTGTGATCTTCCCTTCTGATGCTTTCTGCAGAATTTTAGGAATAAAAGGAGCAGTGTGATAGGCACAGACAAGACTAGAGAGGCTGAACATGCATCCAATCATCCCTTGGTTTCTCTTCCTCTGGGGAAGGGGTCAAGACAAATAACCTGTTGCACTTAGTGTTGTGGAGACAGGCAAAAAGATCGCAGCATAGCTGGTTCCATCATCAAAAAACTTATTTCACCACTGTCAGATTAAGGAATAACTTATGAGGTAGGAGGATAGACCTGCTCAACCTGTCTACCACAATAATGGATTTTCCTGGTATGTGTTGCTATCATAAATCTATCAGAAAATATTGCCCAGTGCTACAGTCTCATCGCTTCTTGACATAACTGATAGGAATGGGTTCCCCTTTGTTTTTTGCTGTACCAGATGACTGACATGCTCTTCATCTGAACAGAAACCATCCCTAGAGGAAAGATGTCTTGAAAGACCTGCAACACTAGGACAACTGCCCTCATCTTTAGAACAATGATGTGGAGGCTGGTATCTGAGGGAGACTACATGACTTGGCCCATCTTCCCCATATAATGCCCCCACCCCAGCTGGGAAGCATCTGTGGTCACAGTGGCCTTGGCAGAAGGGAATATAAACAGATGGTCTTGAGATAGCTTGGGAGACTGAATCCATGTGCCCCACAAATGTTTACTGGATGAACCTGAAAACTCATGGGTTGGTTCCTGATTGACAACTATATTTCAAAAGCCTACTGTAGAACTCTCATATAGTATTTGGAAAGAAAGAGTGATGGAAGCAGCCATCAACCCTAGAAGCTGGAGAACCAATCTGGCTGGTGCCAGGAGGATGGAATGTTTAGTACCTTGGTTTGCAGGATGGACAATCTCACATAATTCACATTGAAATAAGAACACAAAGCTTAATGACAGACTGTATGACATCAGAGGATACCAAAGTAACAGACTGTAAATTCCAAAGGAATTAAACAATAGACTGTTGATATGGACAGGATCCAAATTGCAGAAGAAAACGTATATAAAAGGACAGTAAAAGTGTATGATGTTAGATATGATTTGCTGTTCGATCTGCTTAATGGAGAACATCTTTCATGTTGTATGAAAAGCAAACTTGAAGACAGTAAACCCTGCAAACTGTACAGTGTTGTACATGTCGTCTGTTATATAGGAAAGTTACTTCAATAGTACTGCGTGAAGTTTAAAAGGTTAATAGTCTGCAAAGTTTATGTGCACTAACCAGACTTTATTTTTTACAAGGCACTAAAACAGCAGCTAATTATTACTAGGCACTAACACAGAACTACAGTAGGCAGCTTCAGTAAGTAAGATAAGACTGTCATCATTCATTTTTTAAATAACTTTTCAATGGGAAACCTTGCCTGTATCAGAACACATGGGCAGTGGTGCCTGTGCCTTGTAAAAGGTCACGTCAGTAAAAGCACGGTAACTAACATTTATGTATGTAATTGATTCCCAAATAGGAGCATTTCAGTTTCCAACAGTTTGCAGCAGTACAGCTTCTCAGACATCTGAATCCAGAGTTGCACTGCTGTGCAAGAAGTAAACAGTGCCATAAGTTCTTCATGTTGGTAAAATCTCAGGTTCAAACCTGCAACTGCCAGATTCATTTTCCCAGATTTTCAAGTAACTACATAAGTTTTCCAACCATCTACGGCCTCAGACTGGCCATCTAAAGTTTTAGTGGACTTGGTAAGCTAATTTTTGTGGTTGCATAACAGCATGAATGCCATAAATCAAGCTAGTAAAAAAGGCAGTAAACACAGAATTACTATTACTGTGCCAATTTTAGATAGACTACATAAGTTGAATAAACAGCATATTATCAAATATAAAACCTTATTAGGGCAAGTTGACAGTCAGGAATTATGTAACTGGATTACGTTTGACTGGTATCTTAAACAGAAACATGATTGGTATGACAGCAAATGTTTACTGTGCAAGTCATATGAAACATTTTTCTGTGTACAATGCCATACAGTTCAGACTGTTGTTAATGGTAAACAACCAGATAAGAGTCATACACTTGCAATACATCCTGTCACCACATGCAAAATTTTAATTTCAGGGTTACAACAGCAGTCAAGTCAGTTATTGACCAAATCTCCTGTATATCTTGTTAGACAAAAGTGGTATAAAACCACTGCACAGTACAAAATAGATAAGAACAGAAATGAGGTTCATGGTGAACTGACAGAAAAATTAATAAACTTCTAAGAGACAGAATGAGTTCAAAAGGTTTAAACAACATATGCAAACCCTTTAGAACTGCATACGAGATTTAGAGTCAGCAGAACAGAATACTGAGGCATATCAAACAGCCTGTGCAGATTACAAACCAGATTCTTTTTGTTTTGCGAAGTGTTAAAATGAGAAATTCTAGATCTGACCCAGTAGTTAATTACGTTGACAAAAAATAATTTACTTTTAGAAAATGGTTAATGTACACAGCAGATCATTACTCAGATGTTTCTGAATTTGTATTCCCAAATGTTTTAAAACTTTCATTCAGTTAAAGCAAGACACTTACCAGTTAAACAGTAATGTAAAACGTACGACACTGTTCTCATAGCATACATGCTAGGGCAGCCTCTCATAGCTAAGCTGTTAAATAATTTCAAAATCACCATTGCAAATAACAGAACAGTTCTAAGGCATAGAAATCAAATGGTAGTTAAAAGCAGTAAAGACATGAGGTCACAAGACTGACATGCATGTATTTTCGTGTCACCTAAACTGCATCTGTTTGAAATGCACAAGAGCAAAAGGCAGACAACAGCAAATGTAAATAATGTAAATTATCTGTTTTAAGCATGTGTTAAGTTAAGCCAATATCCATTTTGTTTCTTACAATGTTGTGTAATTGTATAATAGCATCAAAAATAGCAGAGACTCCAGCAAAAATAGTATTCAAAAGCAATGTTGCGAATGTAAAGTTGTATTGGGTAAAAAATACAACCCATGTTTAAAATGTATGCATAAGTTATGCAAATTACAAATATTTATTATAATTCTAAATGTTTTAGAACTGCATTCTAATATCAACTTGCAAGTGTATTAACAAATGATTGAAGGTAAAGAAAGTGCTGAAGGGGTTAAGAGATGTACTATGGTTTAAAATCTGAAATGCACAGAAAGGAAAAAAGTAACGAGATTTTGTTTTATGTGAGCTTGAATCTTCCCAGGCTGGAATGGGTAGTTACAAAAAATGCTGGGAAAATAAAATATTACTGGTACTGAAATGTACAAGGTTAAAACAAGACTGGTTGACAGGCCAGGTGGCTTGTGTTTTTTTAAAACACTGTTACTAAAACATAATTAAGTATTCAAATGCACCACTAAGCAAAAAAGCATGAAAGTCTGCAGAAATTCTGTTTGGTAATTGTAATAAACATGACTATTGTGCATACATGTCATTAATAATATGTTTGCAGGTAAATGCTAAAAGAAAACAACCACAGTTACACCAACTACAGCCAGCGAATGGGCCATGTAATGTAGTTTAAATAAATTGTGCAGGTCCCTTGCCAACAACAAAGGGAAGGTACAAATACCTACTAGTACAGTGGATGTCTTTTCAAAATGGGTAGAGGGAATTCCTGCTAAAACTAACAGCCAGAGGGCAGCCATACATTCAATTCTCACAGCATGAAGCAAATAAACAATACCACAATAAAATGCTGCATACAACAAGAGGAAGGGCACTTTTCAATTCTACACTAACTGTGTAAACAGTACTGCAGAAGGGACTAAAATAAAGGTACAAGAAAAAACATATTGGTCTGTGTTAATTATTAAAAGACAACCATGCCTTTTTATTGTCATTAAGTGATTAGGGTACCATCAACATGTACGGTAGTGAGACAAAATACCAGAAATATATTTTAGTGTTTCAGTAATGTTTAATTAGCAGGCTTCAGTTTAATACCAAGTTTGTAAATTAGACTGAGCGCACATTACGGCCCAAGTATGTACAAATGCAAAAACATTCTGTACAAGCAAGCGTATGTTGTACAGTAAATGGTTTTGATATGTAAACAGCATTCTTCAGTGTATAAACCACGTTTTCTACAACACTCTGTAAATCTGTGTACATGGACAATTTTGCATTCAAGTTTTAAACTGTTCACAGAAATTGCAATTCATTTGTATGTATAGTAACAAGTCAAAGCTCGACATTTATGACACGTGTTTATTCCAAAAAACAAGGCTGCAATGCCTTTGCAGTAATATCCACAAGCATTGTCAATAAATCACAATATAGAAAGACATTCAGCAATTGCAAAATACAGCTCATAACTGGTGGAACATTTTTACAGAATGGTCTTCAAAAGAAAAAAGTTGTTAAATTGAATAATTCATCCAATTCAAGTAGTAATGGTTGTTATCATTGCGTTGACAGTATAAAACGGTGTTAACATGTTGCATCAAAAGAAAACTAAAGGGTTTGTTTCCTAATGTGCTTCATGTAAATCATAATACCAAAAAATGCATAACAGTGTTTTAAAACAAAACAGAGGGAACTGTTAGATATATATTTAGAGATTTATAAATGTGTGTACACCTGTTTGCTAGTTAGATGCATACACCTCTGTTTGCCAGAATATATGTAAAATAATATAGACAGTTAGATGCATACATTTCTGTTTGCTAGCGTACATATATTAAAGGATTAATCTGTTCTCAGCTAAAAATCAAACAAATAGAAAAACGGCATTCATCTGTAATGTAACATGAATGTTCAGGTTCTGGTACAGCTTGAAAAAAATGCTGATAAGGATAACTCCTTAAAAAAGACATTTAGCTGAATGTCCAGTGTTTGATACAAGCTTCAAGGATTACAGATAAGGAATTCCTGAGATGCAGGTGCAAGGAAGGAACCGGGTTGGAGGCAAGGACAACTTAATGAACTGTCACATAATTCATTTAAAACAAGAACACGAAGTAGCTTAACAACAGACTGTATGACATCAGAGGATACCAAAGTAACAGACTGCAAATTCCAAAGGTATTAAACAATAGACTGTTCTCATGGATAGGATCTGAATTGCAGAAGAAAAAGTAATTAAAAAGACAGTAAAAATGTATGATGTTAGACCTAATTTGTTATTCGAGCTGCTTAATAGAGAATATATTTCATGCTGTATGAAAAGCAAACAGAGATTAAACCCTGCAAACTGTGCAGTGTTGCACGTGTTGTCTGTTATATAGACAAATTACTTTAACAGTAATGCAGTTAACAGTCTGCAAAGTTTATGTGCACTAACCAGACTTTGTTTTTCACAAGGCACTGAAGCAGTGTGCTAATTACACTTTGATTTCAGCACGCAAAAACTGTTCCAACCTTTTATTTTTACTAGGCACTAACACAGAGCTGCAGTCGGTAGCTTCAGTAAGTAAGACAAGACTGTCAATCAGCATCATCATTCATTTTAAATAACTTTTCAAGTACATCCAATCATCCTTCCTTAACAGGAGGAGGATGGACTGTATCGTGATCATCCAGAACTTCATGTGTTTGACATACTGGTTGAGGTGACTGAGTTCTAAAGTTAGACTGAGGTTCTCATTTTTCTTTGGCACCAAAAAGAACCTTCAGAAAATTCCAGATCTGTGTTGGTCTAGTAAGACCTTCTGGTGATTCTCTTGTCTAGCACCTTTTTTATCTCTACTGCACTGCATTCGTTTGAGAGGTTGGCATATCGTGGGGTTTCTTTGTTAGGGGGATAAAGAAAGAGAATGTAATAGCCACTGGTTATGATTCTCCTCACCCAGCTATCTTTGGTAATGCATGCCCAGGTCGCCAGGTGTACAAACAAGTGCCCCAGCAACTGCCTCCACAGCACAGCAGCCAGGCAACCATTCAGGACCACTGATAAGGCCTCTCAGAGAAAGAACCCCTGAAGCCTTGGTTTTGCAGGCCTCCTCTGCCTCATGAGCAATGTCCACCATTTGAATTTTACCCTCTGCCTTGGGGGAAGGTCTACCTCCAGGAAAAAAACTTGGAAATTCCAGAACCACAGCTTCTTAACCCCTTCTGGTTTCAAGAGAAGGGCTTTGGGGGGGGGGGTAGAGAAATATATGCCTATGGCAGAAAGGTTTTTCCAGACTTATCACTCCTAGAAAGAGTGTCCTTAACCTTCAGTCCAAAAAGGGTCAAACCATCAACAGGGGCATTGACAAATGAGATCTTGAATGGCTCCCCAGAGTCACAGAAGCACATCCATGTACAACTTCTTACAATAATGCCTGTGCCAAAGGCTCTCAAAATGCCCTCTGTCACTTTAGATAGCAGCATGGAGGTATTCAATAGAGACTGCTGAGTGTGAGTGCACAGTTTTCTTTGTACTCCACAGACATGGACCCTGACAGAGATTTGGAGAGCTCCTTAGCCAAATCTCTCTCTGAAATCTTGTTGTGTGCCAGATAATTCAGCACCCTCAAAACAAAGATTGCTGAAGTAAAAATGTTCTTCCCAAACCTTTCCAATGCCCTAAACTCCCTGTTAGGGGGACAGACAACTCTTTATTGGTAGCTATT
Organism: Protopterus annectens; assembly: GCF_019279795.1. NCBI lineage: Eukaryota > Metazoa > Chordata > Ceratodontiformes > Protopteridae > Protopterus > Protopterus annectens. The sequence goes on from NC_056735.1 coordinate 1,749,656,668, forward strand.
GCTACTACCACAGCATCCACTGCTGGGCCCTTTTTCAAATGCTTGCAATCCTTTGGTGTCAAAAGAAACATATTGAGTTTACTGGGGGATAGGTCACTCACATCTTTCTCCTTCCATGCCCACACAGATATTAAATCCACCTTCTCATCAGCTAGGGGGACCACCCAAGAAGTGGCTGAGCTGGACCCGAAGGTCTCAAGAAACACTGATCCCTCTTGGGAAGAGAGCTTCAGAAGACCATCTTTCTATCTCAAGAGTTTACAGATTTCTTTGAATGAGACATCCTTAAGAGGTGATCTGGTGGACCCTTCCTCATCATCGAAATCCGTGTCTTCAGTGACAGAATCTTGAGGGAATCAATGTGCATCCACTTGCACAGATGCCTCAGAATGACCTCAGTGGGATACTCTGGAGAGAACTCAGAAGACTGAGAGGAATCCTGAATGCGGACCAACCATCTCAAGGCTCAGGGAAACTACATGTTCTGATGGAATAGGAGGAGCGGGATCAGGCCCCAAGGACTACAGTTTTGGGACGGGTGGAGCCGAGAATCTAAGGGAAGCCCTCTCATCATAAATGGAGAGAGCGTTCTACCACATCAAAGACAGAAGCTGAGCAGAAACTCAATGCTGCTCTAGAAGGAGCTGAAGCTTCCAAACTGAGCTGGTTCCAGGAACTGATCTGACTCTGCTTGGGCTCTGAGGACTACACTGAAGCTGAGTTACCTAGTGTTAAGGTTCCAAGAGCAAAGGAATACTCCAACTTTGGAGTCAACCCCTGGACCTAGACTCAATGCTTTGACTCCAAGTTCTTTCCAGATCCAAGACACTTGGAACTGGGTAGATCAGAGATGTTGGCATGGAAGTTGACCAGGACTTCAGATCCTCTAAGAACAGTCCCTGGGAGAAATTCAGATCCAAAGATCCCAAAACTGGAAGATGGACTAGGGCAGAAGTCACCATATGTGGTGGAGGGACCAAAGCGCATGCATCTGACAGGGATCGAAGCTGGAAGAAGGCCTAGCTGAATTTGGGTCCTGAGGAATTTCCTCATAATCCTATCCACATCAGCTTCTACCAGGCTTCTGGTAAACTGGACAGATGTGTTGGAAGAGGTGGTGGAGGGAGGTCTGGATGACCTATGAATGGGTCATTCCTGCAAGAAAAAGGAGAGCAGGCAATGGGAGACCAGTTCCAGAGAAAATCTAGGGTCCAGCAAGGGAGGAGTCAGTGATCCATTGACTACTGGATCCAATAGAGGGATCAGTGCCAAACCTTTAGGAAGGAGGAGCAGTCAGGGGAGCACTTCTTATGGGCTTATCACCATTCTTCTCCCCCTTATAGGTTCATAGGTTCATACTAGGCTATCTGCCCTGGGGCAATTATAAGCCTAGCCCGATTCCGTATGGCTTACGCCACCCCTTGATTTGAGTATACTGTGCCCCTTTTTAAGGTTTAGTTTACTGTGCCTCTGTCTAATAGTGACACGGGAGTAATCCCTGGGACAAACCTACTATCCCGCATCCACCTATCGAGATTCTTCTTGAAGAGATTCAGTGAGGTGCTCTGCCTCACATGAACTGGAATTCTATTCCAGAGCGAAGGGAGCCTCTGGGTTATGAACCTGTCCCTCCAGCAAGTTCTATTTATTTCTGTGCTGAGGTTCAAGTCCCTCAAGTGTGTGGCTCTAAGGGATTTAGATTTACTGAGGTGGAGCATGTCCATTAATTCTGGATTTGACATAGCTTTGTATGTCAGGCATAGATCGCCTCGAAGTAGATGGTATGAAACTGAGTAGAGCTGGAGTTTTTTTAACCGAACAGCATATTGGCATCTGTTTGAGACCCTTGATCCTCTTGGTGAGATACTTTTGGGGTCTTTCTAATTGCTGCAGGTGTCGGGTAAGGTACATCCCAAAAGGGGCATTGTATTCTATGATGGGCCTGATGAGGGATGAATAAAGGGGCACGATTACCTCTCTTGATCTAGATGTGAAACCCTTCGTGATGAGGTGGGCTATGTAGAAGGTCTTTCTAACCACTTTGGCAATGTGGTTTTCAAGGAGAGATTGCTATCAACTTGGGTCCCCAGGTCCCTAATAACTTTCTCTGTACTTAATGGGTTTCTGCCTATGTGGTAATTTGTGGGCACATTGTTTTTGCCAAAGGGTATGACTATACATTTTTTGGCATTTAGCTTTAAACCATGGCGCTGGCACCAGTTATCTGTCTCTGTGAGACCTTTTTGAAGGATGTTTGTGTCAGCTGGAGAGTTGATTATGGCGCCCAGTTTGCAGTCGTCTGCGAACTTGGTGAGCCATAGTCCTCCCACGTTTGCCTGTACCTCGGAAAAGTATATACCGAACAAGAGTGGTCCCAGGACAGAACCCTGTGGGATGCCACTTGTGACCAGTTTTGAGTCGGACATGGCTCCAGCAACTCTCACTCTGTTGGTTCTGTCTTTCAGCCAGTTTGCGACCCATCTTGTGACATAGGGGTTTATATTTAAGCTGGACAGCTTATCTATGATGCCCGAGTGGGGTATTGTGTCAAATGCCTTTGCAAGGTCCAGATAGGCTGTGTGGACTACCTTCCCTTCATCTATGGCTTTGGTGACTGTTTCAAAGAAGTCAACCAGGTTCAAAAGGCAGGATCTACCCTTGACAAAGCCAAACTGGGTAGGATCTAGTGTCTGTAGGTCCCCAATGTCTTTGTTTATGAGCTCCATGATGATCCTCTCCATAGCCTTGCAGACTAAGCTAGTCAGGCTTATGGGGCGATAGTTTCCAGGGTCCATAGAGGCTCCACCTTTGTGGAGTGGGACCACTGTTGCTGTATGCCATTCTGTGGGCACATATACTGTAGTGAGGCTGAGATTGTATAGCTGTTTTATTTGAGGGATTAGTTCCTCTTGGAGTTCATGTAGGACGCAACCTGGGACGCCATCTGGTCCCATGGAAGCAGTGTTTTTTGCTTTGGAGAGGGCAGCCTTCACCTGAGCATCAGAGATGTTTGGGAGGCAGCCCTCTGCCGGGATAGCTCTTTTGGGGGGGAGGGGGTGGAGAAGTTTGCACTGAACCTGTCTGCCAGGATATTGGTGATGTCTGTGGGTTCAGTGTATTTTTTGTCGTTTAGAATCAACTCAGAACAAGTCTGGCAGTTGCATCCCAGGTTTCTAACATAACTGAAAAAAGCCTTATGATTGTCTTTGGTGTCCTGTGCAATTTTTCTCTCGAAGCTGGCCTTGGAGGATTTTATGAGGGATCGTAATTTTTTGCTAGTACTGATCAGAGATGCCTTCCCTATTAGGGATTTTGCTCTATCATGTAGTAGCTTCCTCCTTCTGTTGTACAGTTTATTTATGGCAGGGGTCCACCAGACTGGACGCCTGCCTTTGGATGATTGGGCCTTGGTTTTGTTTGGGATAGCATGATCCATGCATTCCTGGAGATGTCCGTAGAATGCGTTTATATAGGATTCTGCAGTTTGGGCCATAGTTTCCATTAGCCCTGGGGGCCTTGAAGGATTCCACTTCGGTTTTGAGAAGTGAGAAGTTTGCTTTTGAGAAGTTTTTCACTGTGGTTTTCTGGGCTGGGGGTGGGGTCGGGATGTGGACATCCAGTGAAATTAATTTATGGTCTGATCTTACCAATGAGGGATATACTTCTGGTGTGGAGCACAGAGTCCCCATGTTGGTAATGATCAGGTCTAGTATGTTGTCCCCTCTTGTGGGAGTGGTGACTAGTTGTTCCATAGCATTTGAGTTTATAATTTCCAGGAACCTTTGGGCTAAGGTGCTGGGGCTTGAGTAGTGCTCCCAGTCAATGTTTGGGTAGTTGAAGTCGCCCAATATAATGGTGTTCAGAGAGATCTTCATGTTCTCCAATGTTTTCAGGAAAGCCGAGTGGGATTCCTGACTTTGAGAGGGTGGTCTGTAGGATGCTATAAACTGAAAAGCAGACTTGCTCACTGTTAGTTGCACATGGATGGTCTCCGATACTTCGTGCAATGCCACTAACCTGGAGGTGTGGATATCCTTGATAAATATGGAATCTCCCCCCTCCTTTTGTGGTTCGGTCCGGGTTTTGGGGCCAAAAAGCATGATATGAGGTATAGCCTGGTAGTGCTGGGGTGCTCTCTGGAGCCTTGAACCAGGTTTCTGTCACTGCACAGATATCGATGTTCTCCATACTGAGGAGAGCTTCGAGTGCGTGCATCTTGAGGTTAAGACTTCTGGCGTTTAGCAGCATTACCCTTAGTTTCTTGTTCCTTGTGCTGTCTATGGGGGTGGGTTTGACTTTTGAGCCTTGCCTAAAAAGGCACTATTGGGGTGGCAAGAGCCTTTGCCAATATCCGAAAGCCCAGTGGTGACAGGTGCAAGCCGTCCCTAGCGAAGCAACGTGGCTTGTCGAGCATGTCATCCCAGGCTGACAGACACTGGATCCCCTTTGAATGACACCAAAATTTTAGCCAATTGTTAAAATCGATCATTTTGTCTTTGTACTGTGGCATCATTCTAGGTGAGGGTAAGATGCTGCTCAAGGTCAGGGTCATACCATCCTGGGCTACATGATCAGAGAGCTCCTCTATGTCTCTTTTCATGTAGTCCAGGGAAGTACGTCTCAGGTCATTCACACCAGCATGTACAATGACTGAGTCATATTTGTATTTGCTTTGGAGTGACCCGAGTGCTTGCGTTATGTGGCGGATCCTAGCACCCGACAGGCAGCTCACCGTGACCTTCTCTTTATTCAGCCTTGTGTCTGTTTGAAAGCTTTTTGGCAGATGATATTTGTATCCTAAACTGAACATCCACAAAAAGGACAAAAATAACAACTGGTAACAGATGAAGGAGACCACGGTTACACAGCATCCAAAAGTTTATTAAATAACTGAACGCTTTCGTCCTGATATAGTGGACTTCATCAGAATAAAGTTTAAAAGCGCAAGTCAACTTTTATATTAAAATAGCATCACATGCTTATTCTACCTAACCAAGCATGTTATAAAATAACTTAAACGCCTACCAAGGTAAAATGAATCTATTCATTACTGGCACAAAATACAACTACCATGAATACTTGATGTACAATGCATATGTACTCTCACATATATTGTTAATAAAATAACCTATCAAACAACATCTCTTAAACATAAATATAATAATGTACATATAAAAATAAATATTTTTTCAATAAATAGCTGAATATATGCCAAAACTGTTCTTTTAAAATATTATAACAAAAAATTTGCTTTCAATTTCAGTATACTACTCAGAGAAACATGCTCATTTAAGCTGGGGTGGTACCGTAGCATTGGTAAGCAAAATCCATTGTTATTCTAATATTCTAAATAATCTGCTTCAGATACCCCCCCCCCCCAGAACCCAGGTCACATTGATCAATAATACAAAACTTAAAAACATGATCTTTGTTCTCCAAGGTGTGTTTAAACAGGGCATTTTTTAAATCCTTTTTTTTTAATTTCATACAGATGTTGATATATTCTGTCTTTCAAAGCCCTTTTTGTCTTTCCTACATAAAAACTATTTCTAATATAAACTTCGGGACCTGAAGCAGAAAGCTAATTGTTATAATATTTTAACAGAACTTTTTAGGTATTTATTCAATTCAGCTATTTATTGAAAATATATATATTTTCTATATGTACATTATTATATTTATGTTTAAATGATGTTGTTTGATAGGGTATTTTATTAACAATATATGTGCGGGTACATATGCACTGTACATCAAGTATTCATGGTAGTTGTATTTTTGTGCCAGTAATGAATAGGTTAATTTTACCCTGGTAGGAGTTTAAGTTATTTTGTAATATGACTGGTTAGGTAGGATAAGCATGTGATGTTATTTTAATATAAAAGTTGACTTGTGTTATTAAACTTTATTCTGATGAAGTCCACTTTAGTGGGATGAAAGCGCTCAATGATTTAATAAACTTTTGGTTGCTGTGTAACAGTGGTCTCCTTCATCTGTTATCAGTTGGTATTTTTATATGCTAAACTGGATACTGCAACTGCATCTCCGTCTATGTAAATATCACCTCATTCAATCTCTTGTTTTTCTTGGTCTGAGGCATAGCTGAAAAGGTTAAGATGAAAAGTTTATTTACCCAGCTATCAAAATGAAACAAATAAATAGATAAATGAAACGAAGTTATGAAACATTACCACATACCATATGCTATTTACATACAAATCACATTTCTAGTTTAAGAAACAACTGTGTTTTTAGACCGAAGTTGGTTAGTTTGATTTGGTGGAAGTTTGGGCAATGGAACTCTTATGTTTAAGTAATGCTTATGCATGAAACAAAAAATGACATATTTCCCATAATCACAGATGTGTAGGACTATGTCCATTTTTCCTCTACCTATAAGATGCTGTGCTGGCAGAAGTCAGGCAGCCTGGCAACTAAAACTTCCCAGGCCACTGAATTCCTCCCTTTTTCCCATACATCTGTGTACAGGAGGACCTCTCTCTAGGTCTCTGTTACTCTGTGAAGGGCAGACCACAAGAAAAGAAGAAACCAAGGAAGGAAGCAACAGTTCTCTTGAGCAACTTCCAAACTCTTATCAAAATGGCAGAGGGAAGGAAGATGGGTTCATAGAAGCTGGTCATATACATCTATCATTAAGGTTAGTAAATAACATGTGTATAATGAGAGTATGCCATCTTCCTTTACATCTAGGACAGCAGAACTTGCAGAGTGGATTGCTGCAAGAGTTCTCTCAAGAGACAATGTCTGCAGAATTACCAAAATTGGAAAAATCTAACCTACAAATGTCAGAAAAAGAGATTAATTCTAATACTTATTCAAAAATATAACATGACAGGAATATCAGTTTACATATTATTAGCTGCCAGCATTAAGTGAGGTCATTATAAGGTGAACACATATGATGCTGGCTGATGAGAGGAGCTATTAAAGGCAATTGCTTGCTAACTTGGAATAGATGTGAGCTAGATGGACAACCTAGAATCATTAAGCTGCAAAGCCCCAGAAATACTAAGCCTAAAGTGAGGCAAGATACAAGGCCAAAAACAAAGGAACTCCACATGCAAGCGGTATCTAGTCAACTAGCTGAGAAAGACAAAAATGGCACTGCTGATAAGCCCTCCAATAGGCTGACAGAGATGGAATCAGCCTGGGGCCTAATAATAGGAAAATGATTACGCTTGCAACAGGAGTCCTCAATAATAAAGCAGAATCTGAAATACAACAGAGAAAGACAAAGACGTATTAAGCTAAAAGCAATCCAGTAGTGCAATGACAACACAGTCAGTTTGGGCCTGAATGAAATGCAAGCCCAGAAACAGAACTCTTCAATGAAGATGACTCTAAGTCAGCAGTAAATTAACTAAAACACATTGATTAATACATAATCCAACAGCCTGACAGAAGCAAAGTGAGTCTGGGGATGATTATCTGAAATCTAGAAAAAATAGAATAAAAATGGAGTAAAAGGTGGGATGAAGGGAAGAGTAAAGAGTACCTATGACGCTTTTACCTCTGTGAAGTAAAAGCTAAGATCTCAACATCCAAAGGCTCAACAATTGCAAGAACACTCCCTGTCCTATAAAAGGAACACAATGGTTTCAGATGGAAACATGCAAAAGCCCCAAGACAAGAGGAGTACACTGTCTAGAAAAAAAGGAAGGGAACTTAAACGTTGGTATCTGCAAGCAGAGTCAGCCATAGGAATTCACCAATAGGAACCTCTGTAACAAAAGATCAGCTCGTAGCAGGCAGTTATTCAAGCAACATAGCAAACAGTTATCTCAAAAAATATTCACTAGAAATTTTTCAAAGGATAGCAGGACAGGTATCAGGTACAGCCAAAACCATCTTAACCAAGGAAAATTAAGTGGTTAGAAGTATGACATTCTCCCGGAGTGTACCAGGTAGATTACAGGGCAGAGAAATACAACAATATACAAGGTCTAGGTAAGAAATAAAGATTCCACTGTGGAACAAAATCCTCAAAGGGAAACCAGGATAAAAATTTATGAGAAGGCACCTCGCTCAGATCTTGGGAGAGCAACAGATAGTCTCCCACTGACTCTAAGCTCTAACAATGAGCCCCCCCCATGTTAGAGACATTATGGGAAAGGAAATAATCAGTGAAATACAAGCAAAATTAATCTACCAAAAAATGGTACGGATGGTATCCAATGACAATGTTACAAGAACTGAAAACACTTTGCTTTATAAGATGATCTTTGCTACATTACTTCTCACCTAACTTCCTTTGTTTAACTATGACCTAACCTGATATGTCTCCATACTTGAAATTTCACTGTTTTATGATTTGTTTCCTCAATAATATATTCTGTTACAAACTCTGTACTGTTAATTACTTAATACAATTGTTGATGAGTTTTATTTCCTTTTTAAAGTTGCTATTTTTATTAGTATATTGATATTTTTTTTTTCTGTGTTGTTTGAACTTGTACTATTGTATTTAGACCATGTCTTGGAGCTTATCTCCCCGGGCCTCTACTGAAAAAGGACATGTATCCAGCTAGACTAGCCCGGTCAACAAATGTAAAATAAATAAATAATGAACAAAGTGCAAAATAGCACTCTTCCAAAAAAAGGGCAACATACTGTTAGGGATATACAGCCATGTGAACCCAGCCGCAGACTATCTAAGCAGTAACCAGTAAGCAGACTGAAGTAGCACTCAAAAGTTAGGTAACTCTAGGCAACATTCATAGGTTCATAGACGGTTACTAGGCTAACAACTGTAGTGCACTTACAAGTCTAGCCATGTTTATCCTGAGTTGCCCCATTCCCTGTTGTAGCTCCTGGAAAAAGGGATGAATATCTAAAATCTAACCATGAATGTGTGGATCCTATTTCCCCTCTGATAGAAAGCATGCCAGAGGAGACAAAGTTTGAATTTCCAAGAAAAGAAACCTGGAAGAGTACTATGTAGAACTGATACTAGAATTAAGCAGCTACAGGCTGAGGTCTCTTAAGAAAGGCATGAAGATTAGATTACTAGGTTCTCTCAATGCAGGACAAGGAACACGTCCTGAGGAAGGTATGGCAATGTAAGGACCAGAACCACATTTCTTGAAACTAAAAATAATAGGACTGCATGGACAACAACCACTGCTGTAAACAGAGAACTAGACTGGAGTCTATGAGGGCAGGTCTAATCACCTTAGCATCAGAATCACAGCAACTAAATCCATAATAGTTCCTAAACCGTAGAAGTAACATTAGGCTTAGTAAGTAGTCCTGGATCACTTTAGCACAGGAATGATGACAACTGTAACTACAGCTGTCCTTGAAAAGGGGTAATAAAATAACAAGATGAGCAAGTAGTCTCATACCTGACTGTAGTGATATAAAACTTAAGTGTACGTTTGGCTGTGAAGGACACCTGATTGTGTATCCTTGGAGCAAATTCTGAATAAGGGAGATCTGGTCTGAATAAACTGCTAAGGCATAAGCACCCAGACAGATAATCAGAAGCAGAGTGTTTCACTGTCACTGATGAGAGCTGACACTGGTGGTGGAAGTCATATGTGAACTCCTAAGATTTGCATGTGAAAAAAAATCAGGGTATGGAGTACACATAAGCATGCGTAAATGAAGGAATGTAAGATATTCCACTATTTTCCAAGATTAAGAGTCCTAAGTGGAACTCTTCAAATGGACCTGATTCTGTTTTAGTACAGGTGACAGGACAAAATCTCTTGGATAAACTGACAAATTTGTCCGAGAACCGATAAGAGACAGATACAGCTAGGATCCACACACCTATGGAACACACCCATCCTCCACAGAAGATAAGGGGAGTGAGGCTTTGGACAACTTTAGAATATGTCAGTCTACAGGTTTTGGGAAAATCCTAAGCAAGGACCCCTGCATGCAAAGCAGCAATGTAGGGTCACATGTTACCTGTAAAGACACAACCCCTTGTAGAATGTCAGAATGTGGAATAGAGGTGGGTCCAAATGCTACCCATCTACCTGCCTACAGAACAGATCCACCCTCTGTACAGGAGAGGAAGGATGACTGACTGCAGGACAATAAGAAAGGCTCACGTTACATGTAAAGCAGCACTCTCTCTGTAGGAAATGCATGTAGTGACAAGCATACCTTCGGACTCTAAAAAGCTTGCTCTGCCCTGTAAAAGTGAGGAACAATATGGTTAGTGTACAGCTAGCTGGTACAAGCTTCACAAAGGTAGGCAATCAAGTCATCCATCAGTTTCAACAAATGTCAGGACAGAAACAGCCAAGAAAAGTATCAGCTCTAAACAAAAACAAAAAAAAAAAAAACAAGAATCAGGCCAAAACTAAATTCCATACTGTGCTAAGAGGCAGGGATTGAAACTCCAGGAGGTTGCAGGAAAACACAATAAAACAGAGGCAGAAGAAAAGAACATTCTATAACCATAACCTATGATAGTACCAGTGGGACCAGTGGAACTGGATACAAGTTCTCAGGCTTCCCAAAGGCTACTAATAATAGTGTCTCTTCAGTGACTGATGGTATTTCCTTACACTGTTATAACACAATCCTGGGGCTGACAAAGGAACCAAAATACTGTTATGAGACAAACTTTCAAAGTTGTGTCAAGGGATGTCATCTTTGACTGAAAACCATACTGATGCCAAGCAGCTCAACTCTCAAAGTCATTTTGGCACCAAGGAGCATCTGATATCTACTTCAGGCTTCAATACCCATGAAAAGTTGATACTGAGAAGGCTTAAATATTCATGAAAAAGTTGTTCAGTACCCATGAATGTGATTCCAAAGTAGGCTCCATGCTAAAACCAGACAACAAAGCAGCACCCACACAGAAAGGTCTTCTTGGTTCCCAGTAGCTTGATACTGAATCAACACTGAAGATTAGCATCAACAGTCTAGGCATTTTACTTATGGTCAATGAGAGATTTGACCAAGAAACTGAAACGTATAATGGGACTGGCACAGAGGGCTTTGATGATTGATATTGACCACAGTATGGACAAGAGAGCCCAAACGGTGTCATGCATCGGACCCTGGCACCAAAGCTGAAGCTAGATGGGAGGAAGAAATCAACTGAGTCAATCCCAGCAGATATAAGATGACCACAAATGACAATGATGCCAGACCAGGATAGAGAAAGAGTCTGAACAGAAATGTTCATTCAAGCAAGAATGAGGATAAAACTAGCCTAAAAGGGTAGAGCAGTACAAACAAGCATATGCCAATGTAAACATATACACATTTATTTAGGTTGAGCAAAAATTAATTAAAACTTGATCCTAGCAGACACTGAAGCCAGAACCAGGCTGGTGGCAGGATCAAACAGTGAAATAATTCTATTCAGTTTTGAACCAAATGCAAGAAGCCCAAATCAAGTCATGCACAGATAATCAACCTGTGCAGCTTTAACAAGACTAAAGAGATATTCATTAAGAAAGAACACCACTTGGGAGAAAAAAGCAGTGATCTGCTCTTAAACATTACTAAGTCAAGTATACAATAATACCAACGTGTCTAAGAAGTAAACTGAGATATGACACATCTGACACAAACTAGAACTGGGCTAATGTAACATCTAAAAATTAACAGATTTATCAGGCAAACTTATGAGTGAATACCAAAAAGTTCATACTACTATTTAAAAATTCCAAAAATCCATGAAATAGTCACTAGTCCCATTTCATAATTTTTATCATCAAGATAACATAAAGGAGTACCAATATATTTAAAGAAACCAGTAGGGAAAACAAAATGAAGTTCCCAATTAAAAGGAACTAAATTAGTATAGATAGGGGCACATGCCTGCCTCATCACAACACACCTCTTTTGACGGTAGAATTCAGCTTCAAAGATCAAAAAATTTTTATGAAATACAAACAGAAGGGCTTCAATAACTATGTTCAATTCAATATTGTTCACTGCCGTCCAGTTAATAACAACATTGCATACCCAATCAATGCAATTATCATGTGGAACAGCAGTAAAAAGATCCTTGACAGTGACAGCAATAAATAAAACTCAGAGTACTCAATTCAACCAATTTTTTCTACAAAACTGCCAAGAATCTCTCAAGAAATGCCCACAGGAGTCCAAAATTCCTTTAAGTTAAAAATCAATAAATTTACCCAAAGGTTTAGTTTTAGACTTTCCCATTGCCACAATGTGTCTCAAAGTGGCGTCTGTTACACTCTTATGGATTTTTGGAATTCCAAAAACAGTTGGCAACCTAGGCTTAGGAAATGAAAACTATATATATAATTAAGCATCAATATTTATTATCAAGAAAATATTCATCAATGCATAAATCAATCCGATTGTTAAGTAATATGGATTTCATTCAAGGAAACTGGCTCATAAAAATCATTATTGTAAAGTAAATTAAGCATTCTCCCATTATAATCATTGGCTGACATTAACACAACTCTCCCTCTCTTCTTGGTTTTCTTTACCCTAAGAGATTTATCATCCCTAATTTGATTCAACAAGTAAAACTCATCATAACAGAAATTGTAAATCTTCTTCCTATAATTAAACTTGGTTAAAATATCATAAATACTTGCTTCACACTGTTTTTCAAAAAATGCCAAAACTTGATGTAATGGGGGGTTGAATGCACCAGCAAGACATACTTGAGGAGGAGTCCTCTGCACAGAACTGTGAGAAAATGCTGAGTAGTTAGCTTGGTAAAGTTTCAGGTGCCAAGCTGCTCAAATCCTGCAGGCCTCAAGTCTTAAGAGGTAGAGAAAGAGAGACTGGGGACCTATCACATCACATAATTTTAGATACAATGTGATTTTTAAGTAAGACTTTTAACATTTAATAATGCATTTCAATGTTTAAGGAGAACAACATTAAAAGCTTCAGTTGCTGCCCTTTGCTTTGACCTGTAAACCACCAAAGCAGTTTTCAAGAAGTTCTTGGCCCCCTGGCTGATTTTTATCCAGTTAGTATATCAGATAGATGTTTAAGTGGGTTTGGTGGATCCAGAAGGCAGCTGTAAGCTGAAACTCTTAGCTATACTACTGACCACAGGTAGGAAAAAAGGATGGTGCATTGAAGCTCATACCTGCTGATGACTGTAGACAGACAGACAAGCTTCTGCTATCCTACTGATGATGCTTATGAGTGCAGAGGCAGTTGAAATCACTACAGAATAAACCACTGACCTTCAAGGCCATTCATTTCTGGATCGATATGGAATAGATGACAGTATCAGTGGACAGTTGTGTGCTGCCTCAACACTATTACCTGACAGTGTAATCAATAACTTTTACAATGGCAAAAGATGTTCCAAATTGCCAATAACATCTGTTCTGGAGGCATGTCAGGAGCCTCTGCATATCTAGGAAGGTAGTCGCTACTGACAAACTATTTTCAAAGACTTGCCAAAAGGGCTGAGACCTATGTAATGAAATGGGATTATAGTCATCTTAAACCTTTTCAACCACTTATGTGAACTGATACAATGTCTAATCCTAGCCACATCAGTAGACTGGAACCTTCTTTGTTGAAAGTTTATGATATAGGTTTCGGGTTTGTCACTGATGGGAAAAACATATTAGTGCAGAATTCACTTCTTCACTTTCTGTACTGAAAACTATTTTTAATATATCTAACACAGTTTAGAAGATGATAGCAGATGCCTCTCATCCTCATCTGGGCTGGCATCTATCAAGGGCATGATAGAAGACTACCTGATTCAGGCTACTGGTTCCAGTAAACAAAAATAGTTAAAACTGTTCTGGGATACTTACACAGGATACAAAAGCATATAGCACAGTATTCTAGTGGTAAGACACTGCAGATGTCACAACGGTTAATTTCTTTTCAGAATGATGCTTAATCTGTTCAACGATTAACCAGAGACCGTACTTTAGGAGTGGTCTGTATGTCGATAGCACTCCTTGTAGTTTATGGAAGCTCTCACTGGTGAGTTCCTCTGCCAAATGCAGGTTGAAGAATGATTAGTGAATAAATCAGATATGATTACAGTTTTAAAATGAATTAGAGCCAGCACAAAGTGTGGTTTAACAGTATTTAATACACAAAAGCATATAACAACATGGGTGAAGGGAAAAAGACATCCCAATCCCATCCAAACCAGTTTCGGCTTAATAACCTCCTTCAGTGGAAGACAGACAAAATACAAATATTAGGACCAAAAAGTCCTTCTTATACTACTGTAGGCAGATGCCAAAAAACTTCCTATTGGTCAGTTTATAGATATTCATTTAAACCAGGAGGGAAAAGCCCCCCCCCCCCCAAGTTTAATTATCCATTTCTTTTCCTTAACATTCAAAATATTGTGCCAACCAACTTTATCCCTACAATTTCCCACAATACAATCAATAACAGCTATCCAGACATCAGTATGAACGGAGGAATTATTGACTTTTTAGAGTTACCTAATTTTGAATGTAACTTTGGTTTTATAGCTATTTGTTTGCTCTGTTTACCTTGCATCTCTCTGGATTTTTTTATTTTTGTTTAACATGGACCTTTGCATTTCAAATTTATGACCAATAAGGTTGTTTGTGTGGGCTGGATAATTCTATCTGATAGCATGGGAATATTTCTGAAGAATTAATGTCTTTCTGCCATTTTTTTCAAACAATTGGCTATGGGAATCTATATGGTCATGTATATATAACACTGTGTTAATACTAGGATTGGGCTTCATATTTGGTAATAACAGGCACTTGAATCCATCTTCCAAATCGGGTATCACTATACAGGGCTGCAGACATAGGCTGGTATTGGGGATAAATAAATAAATAAAAATATAAATATATGATTTTCAGATCAGGTCTGATTCATTTCTATGGGTACACACAGGACCAGTTCTTGGTATATATATATTTTTTTTTGAAAGAACAACTGATACCTCATGCTTTTCATTGTAGTTTTGTTTACTAGATTATAAGGCTTGTATGATGATTTAGAAGGTCCACCTTGTTTTCTCATTATATTTCTAATACGAGGTAATAGCTAGACCCTCATGACTTGGAGGCGAATTACCACTAGTCTTTTGGCTTAGTATGTATTTGGTTACACATTTGTCCCAGCCTTGAGTTTCATTATGGTTGGAAATATTTCTTTTTTTATACATTTTTCAAATATGTTTTGAGATGTTCCAGCCAACCTCAGTTGGATCTAATTGATTGGGTCCAGTATATTAGGAAGTCTATTTCTGGTCTCGTTGTTTTTGTATTTAGTAATACGTAGCACTGTATGTGATTACTTAACTAGTTGATAAGGACTGGAATGATCATTCATAACAAGGGCTATTCATTGTATCACTATATTATATGTTTCTATGGGGTGAACACCCTATTATTGTGGGGACCATTCACTGTTGAACCCTTTATGGATGTTGGCTTGTACAGGTGTAAATGTGGGTACATTATGATTTGAAATAGTGGGATGATTGTAGACCTTTTGGCTTGGGACATAGAGTAACTTATTATTGGTATTACATATGTGTAATTTTTTGCCCTGTAGTAGGGCATATTTTAGGACTTCTGGTTTTCCCCTCCATAGGATGCTGGTCAGGCCAGTTTATATTCTGACTCCTACTGAGTAATATATATGTTTGATATGGATTTGGCCTCTCTTATCAAAGGTTTGTCATCCGATATGGATGCTTTGGAGGTATTTGGTCTAGGACCTGGTAATTTAACCAATAGGGTGAATTTTACATTGAATGATCCAACTAATCAATGCAAGGTGGCCTTTTCTAAATTGACTAAAAATATGAAAAATCTGAGAACTAATGTCTGGCATTTACACCATTTTAAAGCCTATCAATGTAAATTAATTACACCTAGGGGACTTAAGAGTTAAGCTGCAACCCCTGCAACACAGTTGTGACCAATTACTTTCAGAACAATGGGCACAGGTACAACAACAGGCCTCCATGGGCTTTGTGGATTCCTTAGCTGCTTACTATGAATGTATGGTTCAACAAAATATTCAGGAGGTTGAGGCTTTATGTCAGAATCTTAATGTGTTTGAGACTCTACCTTGTTATACACACTGTGTGAATCAACTTAGTAGTGATTTACTTGATTTGAAAAAACTACTTAAAGAAAAACAGATGAAAAAAATCAATATGGATGTAGAAGATTATGAGAAAGGTAGACCATTAGAGATTTCCAAAAATGTCAAATTTATGATCTCTAATAGAAAATCATTTACTCCTAAACAGAAGAGACCAAAATCCATTCTCAAAAAAACAGGGATTCTTTTACCTCAGGGGATAAATCATCATCCAATACAGAGGTTGATGATGGCCACACAGAAATGTCACCGGACCCTAAACGCAGAAATGTCACCGGACCCTAAACACAACAACTTGTCACACCCTTTAGGGTAAGGGTCAGGAGAGGGGGGAGGAAACATAAGGCAGCAAACGATTTGGAAGGGCTTCTCAAATTGATGATACAAAGGCAGACATCTGCATGAATGTGCATAACATTTCTTCTGTAAGTCTTTCTGAAACTAAAATGAAGATTTTGAACAAGGGTTTGAGTTTTGTGCCCGTTTTTTTTGTCCCTGAACACTCCTTGGCTCAAGATGTGATAGATTTTTGCTGTTTGCTAAATCTAAGGCTACATTTTGATAATACTTCAGATAATACACAGACAGGCTTTAGATGTTGTGGATCTACATTTATGCCTCCTATGTCACTGATTGTAGCGATCTTTCAAGGTAACGTTCTCAAAGATCTACACTTCAACTCTTGTGAGTATAATAACTTTCACAATAATCATACCAAGGTTGAGATGGAAATGCACTGACAACTTGAGGAATAATAGGGACACTGTGATCCTACCTACAGATAAAGGAGGGGCTGTTGTCATACAAAATTGGGTTTCGTATTGTAGGGAAGCACAGAAACAGTTAGAAGATGGCAAGTACTATATGGCTATGCCATTGGATCCCACTAGGAGGTTCAAGGTGGAAACTGATAACATCTTAGATGAAGCTCAAGAGCAAGGTATCATCATTAAGGCTGATAATTTCCATCTGAGGGTACTTGACCCTAAGCAACAGTACCTGTATCTTCTACCTAAAATCCACAAAAATCCCAATAATCCACCGGGAAGGCCAATAGGCCAATAGAACCCCTTTCTGAATTTCTAACATTATATCTGAAACCACTGTTGTCTTGTGTGCAAGCCCGAATTCAGGATACCATCCAATTTTTGGGTATCATCTCAGAAATGCAATTGGAACCAAATTGGTTATGTATCCTGGATGTCACCTATTTGTATACCGACATCCCACATTGGGCAGGGTTGATAGCCCTACAGTATTGGCTGGAGAGATCTAAATTATATGAACCAGGTTTCAATACTTTTCTTGTCTGCTTGGCTTCTTCTTCTTGTCTTGGCTGAACACGTGTTAACAAAAAACATGTTCTACTTTCAAGGGTAATGTTTTTGGCAAGTACAAGGAACAGCCACGTGGGCTTCCTTTGCCCCCATTTATGCCAACTTGTTCATGTTGTATCTGAAGGAGGAAATAATCTATGATCCCTGTCATAATCTTTATATTAACGAGATTGATATCTGGAGGAGTTACCTCGATGATTGTTGGTTGGTGTGGAGGTCTGATGAGACCTTTTTGCAGGAGTTTGTTGATTATCTTAATGAGAACAAATGGGGCATAGAGTTTAAGGTTAATTTCAGCAGGACTGAGATTACCTTCTTGGATGTTCTTGATAGCAGGAATCAGGATAACACCTTAGATACTAAGATATATAGAAATTTTCCTCAGAACAACTCTCTCCTGCATGCCACCAGCTTCCACCCACAACATATCATCAGAAATATCCCTAAATTTCAGTTTCTGAGGGTGAAAAGGATTTGTTCCAACTCCTCCATATTTGATCATTACAAACAAGATTTAATTCATCGATTTAAGGATAGGGGATACAAATCAGGTGACATTAGCAGGGCTTGTCAATATGCTTCCAATCAAGATAGGACCAAATTACTGGAGTACCAGGCACAATCATCAGACACCAAGTCCAAAATAAGACTTGTTACTACTTTTGGTAGGAATACCAAATCATTCATACATACCATCAACAATATTTTGTTGGCGGAAAAAAAGATTGTCTGACCATTTGGAGGACAGATGTTCTTTCTCTTTCCACAGGGGCAGTACTTTGGGCTCCCTGTTCATTCACTCTAAAAGGTTTGATTATAGGGGAACTGCTTTAACCCAAAGAACATTAACAGGAGACATATTGGTGGGATGTGTCCCTTGCGGCCATTGTTCCACTGTCACAGGGTAAACAAAACCAAAGAATTCAGCAATAAAATACATCTATGGTCTTTAATACCTCTTTTTTGGCTAATTGCAGTACAAGTGGGTAATTTACTTGGCCACTTGTACATGGTCCGCATTTTACATTGACCAAACTTCTAGACCTCTCAAATTTAGAACTGGGGAGCACATGAGTGATATAAGGCATAAAAAGCAATCCAATGCCGTTTTCAAACATACTTGCAAACACAATACTGCAGTATTTAGGTATACTGTTATTGATTGTATTATAGGAAATTGTAGAGATAAAGTTGGTTGGCACAATATTTTGAATGTTAAGGAAAATAAATGGATAATTAAACTAGAAGGGCTTTTCCCTCCTGGTTTAAATGCATATCTATAAAATGACCAATAGGAAGTTTTTTGGCATCTGCCTACAGTTATATAGGAAGAACTTTTTGGTCCTAATGTTTGTATTTTGTCTGTCTTCCACTGAAGAAGACTATTAAGCCGAAACCGGTTTGGTTGGGGGTTGGGATGTCTTTTTCCCTTCACCCATGTTGTTATATGCTTTTGTGTATTAAATACTGTTAAACCACACTTTATGCTGGCTCTGATTCGTTTTGAATTTGTTTTGGACTATAGAGCCTCTGCACTTGCCGTGCGTGCGGGTTGGAGTGACTTTATGATTACAGTTTTGCCAAGGGCTGGAGGGCTGCACAAAACTCAGTCCAACAGACCGTGTTTCGCTCCTGAGGGACAGAACTTTGTTCTGATGCAATGAATCAGTCAGATAATGTGGTTTGATCCATCTAACCCTGCTCCAAACACATACTGAAGTATCACAAGAGTGACATTTAAGTGTTTACATATTTATTGATCAGTCTAATTTCTGGGGGGGGGGGGGCTGACTGCAAGGTCTGAACCAGAGTGAACATACCCCATGTTCATTTTTTTAATATCCTCTTACTGATACCAAGGTTTTCTTCCAAAATTATGCAGTAGTTATCAAGCCATAAATAAAACTATCAGGTGGCAAGGCTGAAATTATGTGCTACATACAAATGGAGGAAACAAGGTGTAAAAACATGGCAGAATTTATTTGCAATACAAGGTTATCAAGCAATTCTTATTTTACATCCTTGATAACACAAATGACAACCCCTCCACTTATATGACAATTTGTATATGGTCTTAAAACCATATTTCAGACATGGCAATGGTATGTACTGCAGAGAGGCTGGCTGACCTATAAGAACATTGTGAATTTTATTATTTGTGCACCTCATATTTGCAAGTTTTAGTATTAATCCTTTGCCTTCAGCTTGATGCTGACTCTTGAACAAGCACAACAGCTTATCATTAGCCTGAATCACACAACTCAACTGTACCTCATTATAAAGAGCACTATTCATTCTGAGTCTTAAATATTCTATGCTGTTCCACATTGAAATGGTCTGTCATACATTCACTGTTAAGATTTTTTAAACAACTGTTCATGGCAAGTAATACTATTAATCACGTTAATTAATCAAACCATGCCTCTCAACTGTCCAGATAGTTGCCTCATATTTTTGGTGTGTTCCTCATAAAATTTGTTTTGGCAAATCACTGGGATAATCTGAGGATTGAAGTCACTAAATAATGACATACATTTGAGTTTCAGACTTTAAATACTTCAGAAAATGTATGCTAACACAAGCCCTGTTACTCTATCAACTTAATAAAGTTTATGAATACAATATTTAAAATCTGTCCCTATTTGGGGCCTTGTCCCGAATCGATTTCTTGCACAAAGAGATTGACAGGTATGAACAAAACATGCTTTGTAAATACGAAGAAAAAGTTACTAATCGTGCTGTGAGCTTCCTAGCTGAAGCTGTAGTAAATGAACTACAGTTTGCCCATTTGTTTCAAGTTATGAGAGGAAGTGTTCCACATTTTGGAGAAGGAAGGTTAAAAATTATGGAATGAGCTGAATTCGCTGAGTCAGGGTTAAGATGTACATTACAGCTTACATTCCACTTGATGACCGAAATAAGCCAAAAGAAATACATTACAATCACATCTTTTATAGTAGTATGTCTAGCTCCTGTCTTCAGGTACTAACAACTGATTAGTAACCAAGGGACTGCAGAAGTGTGAAACAATGCTGTAGACCCACAAGCTGCAATGTATGCAAATGCATTTGTAAGAAGGGCACAGCTACATTAAAGACCAGTTAATGAAGACCAAAGCATTACAAGTAGAAAAGGGAAATAGTTTAGTTCTGCACTGCCTTTCTAATGGGCTGAAGTGTTTAATATAGTGTCTGTACTTTGTAATCAGCAGACTTTATCTTGTATCAATACTGATACAAGTCTCGTATGTTGCTATTAGAAATGGGGACACTGTGTGCCAGTGTTGGTGGTGGAAATAATAAACTCAACAGTGTCTCTAATCAAACACGATAAGCTTAATTGGCTACAGAACAGAAGTTTACCAACTTGTCTCACATAAATACAACTTAGCCTAACAGGAGTTGAGAATGGCAGAAGGTTACATGCAGTCAGTTTGTACGATATGAAGTTGTGACAGCTAAATATATGAAAGGGCACAGGTGTGGTGGTGGTAAGTAGGGTTTAACCAAGAGTTCCAGTCTAAGAAACCATCTACAAGGTAAGTAGATTGGAAAATGTAGAACATCTACCATAATACCTCTCAAGTGTACCTCTTTACGAGGAACGTACCTCATTTGGGGTCTTAAAAAGTTCATGTTCCTCGAAATTCCTCAAAGTTCCCCATTGAAAGAGTCTGTCACACATTCAGTGTTAGGAATTTTTTTAAGTGAAATCCATGGTAAATTGAAATTAATCATATTAATTCATTAACGGATCTTCTTTATAATTTAAACCAGCATATTTTAACCATCCTATGACCTTCCTAGTTGAAGATGTTAGTAAGCCATTAGTGTGTGTTCCACATTTTGCCCATTTATTCCACATTATGAAGGCGAGTGTTCCTCATTTTGGCGATGGAAGGTTGAGAGCTATGCCCATAATGAAGAAGAGTGGTTAAACATACTATCAGCTCTCAACCTCTTCGTACAAAAAATCTGGACAAAGCCAAAAATAATGGGGGACAAATTTTAAGTATTGCTCTTGTAAGCTTACAAAATTTCCAGAATAAAAGGTTGTGTGTTACTATGCATTTTCTGATGGTTATGAAGTCTGAAACTCAAATACCTGTCATTACTTAGTAAATTCAATCCTCACTGACTTGCCAGAAACATCCAGAAAACCACACATTTTATGAGGAATGACTAAAATTATAAGGCAAAAATCTGGACATTCTGCAAAAAAACTGGACAGTTAAGAAGTATGCAGACTACTGAAATAAACGGAAGAACTGCAATAAGGATATGTGGAACTGATGGCTCTCCTGAAGATGCACAATGCAGTGGGGGAGAAAGGTATGAATGAACTTGAATTGTGGAATCACACTAACAATAGTAATGGTATAGAAGTGGGTAAGGCAAGATTATGACTGCATGAAGCCAGCTAACCAGTGATATACTTTAATAGCAACAATAGTGCCAGGAATAAACAAAAGGATTACTGAAGAGACAACATAAATTAGACAGGAGGAGACAACTGAAACAGCTGATGTCCTTTCCAACTACTGCAGCATTTCAAAATGTTTTGTGCTAAAACCCCCATCCCAAGATTATAAACTCACAATAAACCTTGGAATGGGATTTGAAGTCAGAAAACATTCTGCACAGACATATATGCCCATTCTGTCTATAAATACTAACTGTATCATATAGTTTATTGACTGCTATAGTTGATTATTTTAGACTGTACAGGTAATGGTGTTACACATTGGGTTTGGCAAAAGCCTCTTTTTTCCCGGATGGAGACTGGGGGGTTGCAGCAAAATTCCGCATCATTCCAATAAAAAAACAAAAAGAACATTACATATGACACTTTTTCTAATTATATATATTCTGCTGCAGCCTGCACTAGGGACTTCATAAAGAGCTGTCCAACTTGATCTGACAGAGGGTATACTGCATCGCTCCTCAGTATTTCAGAAACTCTTAACGATGATTCCCGGAATTATGAAAAACACTACGAAAATACAGGAAAACAAGGAATATTAAAATATGTTGTTCTTCTGTAAAGATGTTTTTCAGGGGTGGGCTACTCCGTACACCCTCCACACCCCCCTAATTATATATACTAAATCTGTTATCTCCATACTTTAGAGAAAAGGGAATACCTCTTGAAAATTTGCAATCTTAGGCTTAGTATATGAAAATATGCGTGTTTGCTCATTCAGTCTTGACATGCCTAGACTCACACTACTAACAAGTCTTAGGATTAAAATGGTTACTGTATGGCATACTGAGCTCAGCAATTAACTAGAAGTTATGCCATACAGCAGTAATGAAGAATCTGGAGTATCAAGTAATTCTGTGGCAAACTCTGATATGTACTACTGGCAAAACACTGCAGCAACTGTTATAAAATAAGACTAGCCAGTAGTCTGTGGTAAGAACTAATACCCATTACTCAAAAAAAAAACAAAAAAAAAAAAACAGATGGTATAATAAATATTGCAGAAAAATGCAGACTGTTGAAGTGCAACAAGAGCATTATATTACACTGGCAAAAAAAATCTGACAGTAAGAAAAAATAAAAACACAATGCTGGAACACAAGTAATGTTGTATATATACTCAGCTGTCAACATTAAATGATCTTTATTAGTTACAGGGATGGCCAACAACCCTAAATGGAGTAAAGCAGCAGTAATTTCTATGAACCATAAACAGTTTTAATAAAATACATGCAAGTCAGGCAACAAGGCTACTTGCAAACATTCACTAAAAGTATAAGCATAAAATAATGCCACACCCAAAGCGCAACACCATTACATGGGCAGTGTAAAATAATCAGCTCTAGTAGTCAACATAATATATGCTTACAAATAGTATGTATGTATGCCCATGCACAGTGTTGTCCAAACTCAAACTACCTTCCTTCTCACTGGAAAGAGTATCACACACAGAAGCCAGTTTGGCTCCCTTTGCAGAATACAAAGACATAATATGTGGTTCTGTAAACGGGTGCTTATAGACAAACATATGAGATGTTATACCACATAAAATCATGTGAGCCTCCTGGGACTGGGGGGGGGGGGGAGGCTGACAGCCCATTTCCAACAAGGTTGCATCAAAATATTCAGAATGGCTTCCTGTACTGGAGGTATGGCTACTGGGATAAAAGGGCCCATCTTCAGGATATCCATAGCCCTTCTCTGGAAGGCAGAAATCTTATACATTTACCATTGGAAACACTCCCTCATAAGGCAGATGGTATTCTCAAATGATAGGTTTTCTGGTGATGAATCAAAGGGAAGGCTGTCATCACTGTCTGTGTCACTGGCTCCTCCTCATCTACATCCTCATAGGTCGAGGAGTCAGGGTCTCTCACAGGACAGACTTCCCTTCACTTGTTGGTTTGGACTACTGAGGCAAGCAGTAATCTGACTTCTAAACAGAGACTCTGACTCTGTAAGAACTAAAGATGCTATGAGCCAGCTTAGCCAAATCTTATGAGAGAGATAGGGGGAGATGGGGGTTGATGACCCACCAAAGGGCAGCAAGTTCAGTTTTGCAGAGATTAGATATTTCTGAAAATGTAGATGGGTGTCTCTGGGTTCCAACTTCTTCTTAGTTCAGATGTCTTCTCTACAATAACCAAGGGGGATGCCGGCCTCCAGTTGTTTAATAGTGAGTTATCATTCAGAAACCAATGACCTAACAGCAAAAGCGGCTTATCATCCAGTTAAGTTTTATGTCCAATGAGATGTGTTGACTGCTGACGGCATGATGGTTTCCAAAGCAGCTCTGCCAAAGGCCTTGGCTACTGCACACATCTGGGCCAGGGGCTGTTGAAGAGCTTCTGGAGAATTAATGCCTTTATTCCAGGGATATTCCAATCAATGCTTGGATACTGTGCTCTCCCTACACTTCACTTCTGGGGCTCGCTTCTTTACTCTTTCATTTTTTAAGGCATCATCTAAGCCACCATCCTGTCACAGTTCTGCCAACATGATGTGTTTTCCCAAGATGATTTCAATCTTCTTCTTCTTGGTCAGATAAGCCTGAAGGGCTTCGGTCCTCATGTCCCTCACCTTAATTGCCTTAAGCCTAAATCGTTGACAAACTACACACTCAAAGATGCTATGGTCTAGACCTAGGCAGTAAACACACATCATGAAAGTCTTTGCATGGAGCCATGACAGGCAAGCAAGGTGGAGGCCATGCCCTACATCTCTGTGTTATGTATTAGGTATTCACTGACCTGAAGTAAAAAAAAAAAAAGCACAATACAATGAAGCAGAAGAACCATGATACCAACCACAGACACAATGTTTCTTGATTTACTGCACTTGTATTTGCCTTGTACAGTGAAGGCTACTGTTTTTGAGTATTTTTTTAAAGCATCTATTTAATTTTGAGGCAAAAATCATCATTTCTCTGTTTGCTGGCTTTTTCTAGTTCTGTCTCCCTCCATATCTCCTTGCAGAAGGATGAATTAACTAGGAACTTAGTTGTTTGGTAGTTCTTTGTTGTTTAATGTGCACCAGAGAGCTACATTTGCTGTGCTTTTACATAAAGAAATTCCAGGATTATCCAGCTTGTAAAATAATCTATTTACCTAGTCTCTCTGATTGGGAAGTACTCCAGGGAGCTCAAAGTGTGGTCGTTTATTTGCAAGAGGGCATAGGAGTCAGTTTTCAAGCTTTTTTCTACTATAAGTCAGGACAGTTTGTGAAGAGCCCACCATGCAGTGGCAGTGCCCACTATGATAGCAAATGCCTGGACAGTAAAATTTCCCTTTAAAATTAAAATTAGGTAAGAAACATGATACACAGAGTGGCATTGCATGGAATTAAGTTTAGAGCAATTAGCGCATGCATTGATAGCACTACAATATCATAGCACTATATAACATCTTGCCTTAACCCAAAAAACTAGTTGGAGTATGGAATAACACTATCAAATCCTAGCACTATATAACATCTTGTCCTTAATCCCAGAAACTACCCTAGGAGACCCCTTGTTAAAACCTAATCCTTAATCTTAAGCAGTCCACCCTATTACAGGGTTGTACAACATGGATATGCAATTTCCTAATGTCTTTGCGACCACCCTAGTAGATTTGGATATCCTAAGGGAATATAAGCAACTGTCTCATGTTCTCAGACAACCAACTAATTATTAAAGAAAAACAGTATGCGAGAGATGTAAATACACATCTTCCTTGGAAGCAAAAATCTGACATACAAATAAACACAACATCCCTCACACATACCACTCACCACATGCACAAACTGTCTAATGCTGAGGTGCATAAATTAAACCTTCCCAAATCTCAAAGACCTCCAAAGAAGCCTAAATGCAACAATGCTCTTCAGCAATCATTAAAACACACACCAAAAGAAACACCAAACATCTAGCTTAAGCTTACATCCAATTGTCTCCCAAGAACAAAGCCCATAATGCAATCATATACTTCCACAAGGCAATCATATACTTTAATATTCTTGTCAATGGGGACTCCATTCTGCAATGCACAGATGCCCCACTCACCAGGTTAAACAAGGAGAAGATAAAAGCTAGTTGGTTATCTGGTGTCAGGATCTACAATATCACGCATGCACTCAAGTCACTGCACCCCAGGTACCAGTATGATTCTATCACACTCCCTGTGGGTGTAATTGACTTGAGACATACCTCCCTGGACAATATGAAAAGAGACATAATGGATATCATGGAATGTGTGTCACAGACAGATATAAGCATTGCACTGAGCAGCACTCTAATTTCACCAAGGATGATGCCACAGTAAGAACATAAAATGATTGATTTTTTAATAAATGGTTTAGTTTCTGGTGTCAATCCATGGGGATCCAATATCTGTCAGCATGGGAGGACATAGTCAACAGATCACTTTTTTTTGCCAAGGATGGGTTGCACCTTCCCTCCCTAGGCTTTCTGATATTGGCTAAACCTTTATCCACTCACTTAGAGACTTTTTTAGGTAATGCCAAAAAGACAAAACTACCAACACAGTGAAAAAGTCTCCAAGCAGCCCCTTAGGGCAATGGAGACATCTGTGCTATGATCTCAACTTGGTTTAAAGCAATAGGAAGTACTCCGGCAAAACAAGGCTACAGTGTCTTTCACACATTTAGACCAGCAACAGCACAAACTGAGGTCAACAGTAGAGGTGTCTTGATTGATGTTAGCAATAAATAAACCTCCATGTTGGTTAAATAAGATGATACCACGGAGCTTATCTATGTGGAAGTCACCAAAGAAAAGGTCCCTCACTATATCATGATTAGTCACAGGTCACCATCTATGCCTCTAGTCTCTCACAGCTCTTACTGAAATCTATTATAAGGGCTTAAGATCTATCCAAACACCCTTTTCATGGGTGAATTTACCTAACCCTGCTATAGACTGAGAAACGTACTTGGCTCAAAGTCACAGACACAACACTTTCTGGATTTTATTAACACAAACACACTGAAATAAATAGTGCACGCTCCAACCAGAGGAGCAAACATATACTGGATCATGTACTCAACAACATGTGAAAGCACTGCACTCCCCTCACCCGCCCCCATGTCAAATCCTCATAAGTGAGGTCGGATCACAAAAACATCTCCTTTGAAGTAAAAAAACAACCCGGAAAATGCAGCTAAACCAGTAACAGTTAAGAAATATTCCAAAGCAAACTACATCCTATTAAGTGATAGTTTGTCAAAATTCAAGGCTCCACCCAACTCAGAGCCCACAGCTACCTATGTAGAATTATTCAGAGTCCCTATACAAACATGTGAATGGCAGCAAATAGGGTGAAGTACCTACAAGTAAAACCAAAACAAACCCCACTGGTGGAATACTCACCTAAACAGGGTAAATACAAAAAAAAAAAAATCAAATAAAACGTCCGAAAGAACAGCTCCCTTAAAGACAAGTGCTCTCTTATACAATTAAACAGAAAACTAAGATGTATACTTAAGTCCAACAAGGCCAACTATGAGGTCAAGATAGCCTGGCAAGCTAAGGACAATCATAAGGTCTTTCTCAGCTTCATCCGGAAGCTTAAAGGTAACTCAAATTAGTATGCTGAACTGGTGATGAATGGTACCACCTTCACTTTTCAGGGTGACATAGCAAATCCACTAGCTGATAAATGTAGCTCAAACGTCTCCCCCAAGCTCCTCCGGTGAAAATACCTCCCAGATACCCCCCCAGCTATTAGTAAGGACCAAGCGCAGGCAGCAATTGCTAAAACCAAGAACACTGGCTCTATGGGTCCCAACAACATCTAGGCTGCCTCCAGAACACTCTAAAGCATTACCTATAAAGATCACTTGAGGCAGTCTTCCGCAACAGCCTCAAAATAGGCTACATTCCAAATGAATGACGGCCCGCAACAGTAATCCCCCTCCACTAGGGCAGACCACCAGCTAATCCACGGAACTACAGCCCCAACCATCTAATGAGCCTAATATGCAAAGCTACAGAATATATTACCATGGAAATGATAAACAAGGACACTGGCAATTTGCAGACTGGACCATTCCTAATTTGTCTTTGTTTTTCTCACCTTTATTGAATTATCACTTAAAATACAGTGAAACGCACATTTATATAAAAGAAAACAAACCACATTAATATATTCCCTGCTGCAGACATATATCACATATACTCATTTGTATAATTATCATCAATCCAGCATTACATCTTCCTCCAAATCATTACTCTACATGCATTGTTCCCAGAATTTGCATTTTGTTTATGTAATTCGCTCCTATACATTAGTAAAGATACCACTTCCAGTTCTTTTATCTCTATTACAATATTCAAATACTTCAAATAAAGTTGTTTTAGACTTTGATTTCCATTTTGTAGTAATTGTTTTTTTGGCAACCACAAGAATTAAACTTAACAAGGCCTTACTACATCTAGGCAATTCAGGTCGTGTATCCCAGCTCAAAAAATAATTTCCTCAGTTACACCTATTTATTCACCAAATATTTCTGGCAGAGTACTCTGTAAGGAAGTTTTGAAGTATGACAAATGATTTCAATCTCAAAACATGTGTTTCCAGTTACCTCTGTCTTCCACATCCCACCTTCAACATTTGCTATTGACCTGAGGAAAAATTCTTTGGAGTCTGATTACAGTATAAAAGTACTTATGCAAACACTTCCAAGTAAAATACTACATCTTCTAGACTTTGTTGCATATTTGGGAGACTTATGTATGCCCTCCCATTGTTTCCTTGTAAATTCAATTTTTCTTCCCAATATTTTCTAATCTCTAATTGATTCCTATAGTTATCATGCAATATTTTATATACCCTACTAATTATCCCTTTTGAACAGCAAATTCAGTTCTAGATTCAAATAAAAACTCTACCAGAGCAGGTCTTTCAGTTAAGATACCCCTATCCTTTTGTCTTTGCCTATGCTGTGATATCAATCCCTGATGGGGAAAGGCAGTCTGTAACCTGCAGTCCAAACATCTTCTTAGCCTCTTCCCATTCTATTACCTTTACCCTCTCTAGATATTTGCTCCAAATACCTTGGTTCCTTTGCCAGTTTTCTCCAGTAAATTCCAGCCCCATCTTGCCTATTTTCTGTACCCCCTAACTGTGATCATCCTTATCAGCAAAATCTCCCCTCTCCGTTTTTGTGTTGGCTTACTTCTCAGAACACTTTGTTACTTTATAAATATAATATTCTGTGTGGCTGTCATTATTCTCCTTAAGGATCTGCATCTAAGGTCCCACACTTTCCTTATTTCTTGAATTCCCCCCCTACTTTATCATCATCCCTTTCTACTTTGAATTATAGCTGATTGTGTTATATATATGAGCCTCAATTGTGTACCCCTAAAATATCCCTTAAAATCAGGTAATCCTAAACCACCTTGTTCTATCGGAAGGATCAGCTTATCTCACTTGACCCTTGTCCCCCCCCCCCTATAAAATCCTCCAAATCTTCATTACTTACTGTCCACAACTCTCTGATGGATAAAAAATATGCCTGACACATACATAAAACTAAAGGGACCAAAACTATTTTTACTGCTTGTATCTTGCTATCCATATCTAAAAACAAAAGCTTTCAGAATCCTTTTTAATCCATATTCCTAAACACTCCAGTTTATGATGTCCCTGTAAACATAGGTACTGCTGAACAAATTCAGGTGTGGGTACGTAGTTTACGGCTATAGCCGTTGTATTATCTTTATTAATTTTATATCCTGAAAAGACTTAAATGTGTTTCAAAATGCTCCACAACAGTGAGATGTCCTTTTCTGGTTTTACCTGTCAGGTATAAAATAATTTTGACTGTAAATAAAGTCAACTTTACTTGATTATTATACCAATTACATCCTTGAATTTCTTTGTCCCTTATTTTTTGCCAGTAACTCTAAATATAACACAGATAACAAAGGAGAAAGAGGAAAAACCTGCCTGGTTCCTTTGTTCAGACACAACATAAAGTGAAGAACCCTCCCTCTTTAATTATTGCCTCAGATTCCTCATATATCTTCCTAATTAACCTTATTACTGTATGAGGGAATGCAAATGCTTCCATTGCCAAACCTCACAAAATCCCAGATTACTCTGTTGAATGTCTTCTCAACATCAAGACCCAACAACAACAACAACAACAACAGTGGTATTTTCTTACATTTTAGTTCCATTTGAATCATCACTGTTCTATTAATACTGTTAAACATTTGCCTCCTATCCACAAAACTGAAATAATCCATATCTGGCAAAGGTGTTACCAAAACTGATATTATTTTAACTATTATGGATATAAATACTTTATAATCATGGTTTAAAACTGAAATGGGACTATATGAAGCTGAATCTGATGAGTCTTTGCCATATCTAAGTATTATAGTCACCACAGCTTTTTCCCAGGATGTTGGTGCTTTTCCTCCTTTTAAATACTGAAAGACAAAACCTTCCAGATCTTTGTCACTTTTTCCCTTCTTAGCTTCTAAATTTCCACAGGAATACCATCTAATCCTGGAGCCTTTCCTGCAGACTGATTGTACGTCTCAGTTTTTATCTCATCTCCTCCTGCCTTAACTGTTAATTGTTGATTCTCATCCCTCTCTAACATTGGCATACAGTGGATATAAAAAGTGTACACACTCCTTATAAAATGTCAGGTTTTGCGATGAGACCACAATAAATCATTTCAAAACTTTTCCCACCTTTAATGTGACCTATAACCTGTACAATTCAATTGAAAAACAAACAAATCTGTTAGAAATAAAAAACGTACTATAAGTTGGTTGCATTAAGTGTGCACACCCTTAAACTAATATTTTGTTGAAGTACCTTTTGATTTAATTACAGCATTCAGTCTTCGACTACACACCTGCCATCAATTAAAGAGACTCTGATTAACCTCAAATAAAGGTCAGCTGTCCTAGTAGGATTTTCCTGAAATTTACTCAGTTGCCTGCTACATCAAAAGCCATGGTTCGCAGACAGCTTACAAAGCATCAAAGGGCTCTCATTGTTGAAAGTTATCAGTCAGGAGAAGAGTACAAAAAATTTCCACAGCATTGGATATACCATGGAACACAGTGAAGACAATAATCAAAAAGTGGAGAAAATATGGGACAACAGTGATGTTGCAAAGAACAGGACATCCCTCCAAAATTGATGAAAAGACAAGATGAAAACTGGTCAGGGAGGCTGCCAAGAGACCTACAACAACACTGAAGTAGCTACAGGAATTTCTAGCAAGTACTGGTTGTGTACTACATGTGGGAACAATCTCCCATATTCTTCATATGTCTGGACTATGGGGCAGGGTTGCAAGACGGAAGCATTTTCTTACACAGAAAAACACCCAGGCCTGGCTAAAATTTGCAAAGCAATACATCAAGTCTCCCAAAAGAATGCGGGAAAATGTGTTATGGTCTGATGAGACCAAGGTTGAACTTTTTGGCCACAAATCCAAAAGGTACATTTGGCACAAAAGCACTTCACATCACCAAAAGAACACCATCCCCACGGTGAAGCATGGTGATGGCAGTATCATACTTTGGGGTTGCATTTCTTCAGCTGGAACTGGGGCTTTAGTCAAGGTGGACGGAATTATGAACAGTTCCAAATACCAGTCACTTTTGGCCCCAAACCTTCAGGCATTTGCTAGAAAGCTGAAGATGAAGAGGAATTTCACCTTTCAACACGACAATGACCTCAAGCATACATCCAAAACAAGAAAAGAATGGACTCACCAGAAGAAAATTAAAGTTTTGGAATGGCCCAGCCAGAGCCCAGACCTAAATCCAATAGAAGATCTGTGGGGTGACCTGAAGAGGGCTGTGCACAAGAGATGCCACCTCAATCTGACAAATTTGGAGTGCTTTTGCAAGGAAGAGTGCGCAAATATTGCCAAGTCAAGATGTGCCATGCTGATAGAATTCTACCTAAGAAGACTGAATACTGTAATTAAATCAGAAGGTGCTTCAACAAAGTATTAGTTTAAGGGTGTGCACACTTATGCAACCAGCTTACTGTGTTTTTTTTTTTTATTTTTCCCTAAACAGATCTGTTTGTTTTTCAAGTGAATTGTACAGGTTATAGGTCACATTATAGGTGGGAAAAGTTTGAAATGATTTATTGTGGTCTCATTTTTTATATCACAAAAACCAGGTATTTTAACAGGGGTGTGTACACTTTTTATTATCCACTGTACTTAAGTCTTCCATAAATATTTCCATTTGTGCTTTCTTGATTTCCACATTTCTTTGCTTCATGCAAATTTTCATAAAATTTGAGAAATATCTCTAGTACCTCTACAAGATCTCTAGTTATTTTTCTTGGTGTAGGCACTCTAAGTTTGGCAACAATCCTTTCAACTTTCTGTTGCCTAAGTCATTGTGCCAAAAGTTTTTGTACTCTGGAGTTATTATCAAAATACAGTTGCTTAACAGTAATGTTTCTAAACTCATGCATATTATCCAGATGCTCCCTTATTTTCTCTTTAGCACTCTGCAGATGCACCTCTTCATGTTCTTCAAGATTCCCATTATTCTGCAATACTTTAACCTTTGGCAGTCCCTATAAGTAATTCTTGTTATTTCTTAACCATATCTCTTTTCTACCCTATTTTTAAACTCTACTTTCATTTTAGCTCACTCACAGCATATAAATGAATTTCTATCTTCTCTAATAACACAAGAATAATTTCCATACCTAATCCATAAATTTCTCTTTTTAACAGATAGGTGGGGAAATGCCAGTGTCATTTTTACTTCATTACCTCGCATTTTTATCTTAGTTGTTACTGGTGCATGATCTGAAATAGTTACTAGATGTGTGTCGAAGCTTTTAATTAAATGCGCATGTTCCTCTGAAGTACAGTCTAGCCTAGTTACTGTACCTTAGGGGAAAAAAATACGTAAATTCTCTCCAAGTTCCTACTACAGAGTTCCTACTACATGCCTTCCATACCAAATAGTTTCATAAATTGCTTCAAAAATCTACCCTCGTTTGTTATACTTTCCCCTCTAGGTCCCCCAGACACTTCTTCATTCTTACAAATCAAGTTCCAATTCCCAGCTACAATTAATATTCCCTGCTTTTTTTTAAACAACTATACATATAGGATTAAAGGCTGTGTGCATAAGGATTAAGGTACAATCAAGTTAAGACGTCTATTTTGCGCCTAAGATTGACCATAGCATATTTGCGACTGAGTACCACACACATAGCTGCCTACCCACGAATCAACCTGTACAGCTAATTAAGCCGATTGATTCCTTATCTGTACAAGGACAGATCTACTAGTAATCTCTCTGAGATTCTTTAAAACAAGGTAGGCAAAAGAGCTACATCCAGCGTTTTTACTCTGACTGAACCTTGTGTAGATCTCGAGCTTTTGTCACCAGTTTAATAGTATGCCGGAATCGGCGATATTCCCAATAAACCCTGCTCTCAGAGATTTCTCTGTGATGACTGTTCTTTTTTTTTCCTTTAATTTATCTTAAATTGTACAACACTACTTTAAATAGATACTAAACGGCTGCAGAGCAGCAGCAGCTATTTAGCGTGCCCATTTGCTATTGGGCAGACAACTTTGCTATAAAGTTTGATACTGACCTCCTAAGTACCTACCCCTCCAGTGGATACAGTAACAAGTCTACTCCAATCCGGAAGGTAGAGAATGGCTTTATAAACCAAACTGCTTGGTGAGTGCTGACTCTTTATAGCATGCTAATAAGTGCCTAAAGGCCCTTTATATCATAGTAATGAGTACCAATATGGTTATTATAGCACCACCCAAGCACCTTTTCCTTACCTGAGGAGCGTTTAGACATATCTGTCTCCACTCAAAAAACAGACATCGGAGGTATTTTGTACTCCTTTCTCCCAGTATGATAATTCATTATCATACAAAATAGGGCCACTGCAACCCCTGAGGGCTTACCCTTACCAGGTGAATTTTTATTTATTTCCCTCATATTTCTTATCCTCCCTTAGAAGCCAGAATAGCGCTCTTAAATACTCAACTTGCACATAGTGAATACTAAAGGGATAGGACTATATATACCCCCCAGAAACAGTGCTAACAAAAGGGGTTGATTTATCTAATGCTTTAAATTTAACAGTGCTAACAAAAGGAGCTGATTTATTTAATGTTTTAAAATGATCTTTATTGCTGCTGGCAAGTCTCCATAAGTATTTTACAAACTCTGATGTTATTAGCTTTTCTACTGTTATTGAATAGCGCAGAATTGCGGTGACTGCTTTATTTATTTACTGGTTGATGACTACTGCTCCTTAATGTCTTACATTGCTACTGGCAAAGTCCTTACTGGTATTTATAAACTCTGATTTAATTACTATATGTGCTGCTGCTACATAGAACAGAATTGTATTATATGTTTTAACTGCTGCTTATACCTGTATTGTTATACAAAAGGGATACACAAGTCCTGCATCATATAATCCTGCATTGCTGCTAACAAAGACTTAATATGCATTACTGCTAACCAGCTCCTATGTCTCTACGTATGTCTGTTCATCCAACTATACATATGTTTTTTTTTTAAATGTACATTGGAGACTGCAAGAATTGTGTCAGGGTTAGATTTACTGTTATTTTGAGAAGTTCCACATTGCCTTATTATCTATGTCTCTTATCCTCTATCTTGTCTCTCTTGCCTCCTAAAGATACTCTATTCATCCCAGGCTTCTAGTGCTAGTCAGCAGGAAGCTAAGAACCCTCTCCAAATATCGGCGGGTCACCTCATTGCATAACAATTCTACAATCCCCTATCAAGGAAAACAGTAAGGTATGTCTGCTGAATAATTCCAACAAGGAAGACTTTCTATTGATTGTACCAAATCTCACATGTTATACCCAGCCCTGAGCCAGGACAGTCAGCAGCCCTTGCTTTCCCATTCTACATAACCTTCACTATCTCATCCCTCCCACCAGTATAGATCTCCTCCCCTTGTTTTTTCTTTTCTTTTTTATTCCCACTCTCCAATCTGTAGACCTCCACTGTTACTCCCTCTTAAGCTAACCAGCTATACTAGACTTGCCCACTAGATGGCACCCTAATTCCAGACTTTTTCTACTCTTACCCTTTTTCTCTTTATCAACTACTTACTCCTGTTCTTACCTTCAGTAGTACCTGTCTCTTTTTGTTTTTTTCCCTTCTTTTCTACTGTCCATTGATACCTCCCCAGTCCTCTCTCTCTCTTTCCTTTCTTTTATTTTTCCCTTTTCCCAGGCACACTTACAGGCTAGAGACACTTTCTAGACTCTATTCTTTTCCATTCTATCACTAGAAATAGCCTAGCTGATTGTTTTTCATTAACTGATTCAGTATCTGTTTCTACCCGCTCCATTCGCCCGGAGGGCTCACTCCGCTCCCCTCCCTACCCCCAATTCCCACCCACCCCTAGGGGTCCTACCTTTATACTTCCTAAACCACACCTCTTCCTCCTCCTGTCACTCTCCAACCACACCCCTTTCTCTTACCAGTACCTTCTAACCACACCTCTTCCCCTCAACTGTACTATCTAATACTACCTCGTTATTAGACAATTTCCTCTTTACAATCACTCTTCCCTCTATCTCTTCTCCCTACAAACTCCCCTATTACCTAATTCCACAAATATTATCCTCTCACTACTCTCCTCCCAAAAGACCATACTCTACTCACTGGCTCAAAAGGAGGCAAAGTAAGTATTTCCAAGACATAGTTGAGATCCCAAGGAGGGACAGGAGGAGATCTAGGAGGTCTTAAATTCTTAGCTCCTCTCAGAAATTGTCTGACCAGCTAGTGGGAAAAAATGGGAGGATCACAATTGAAATGAGCCGAAATAGCAGAAGCATGAATCTTAATGGAAGAAAAGGAAAGACCTTTAATCAAAAGGTCTGAGAGATAAAGTAATATAGAGGGAATATCAGGTAAAAAAGGATCAGAACCACGATCCTGCATCCAAATACAAAATCTTTTCCATTTAGAAGCATAAGATTTCCTTATACTAGGACGCCTAGCTTCCAAAAGAATATCCAAAACTTGTTTAGGAAGAGAAGAAGAGATCAACTGCCTTTGATGAGCCAAGCTGCCAGGCAGAGAGTCTTGATTTGAGAGTGAAATACCTGACCCTGATGCTGGGACAGTAGAGAATGGGTCAGAGGAAGACTCCAAGGGGGTACCAAGCAAAGGTGCAGTAGAGTTGGATAACAAAACTGACGAGGCCAATTTGGAGCTATCAAAATGATCAGTGTGGGTTTGTCCAGCTTTATCTTTAGAAATACCTGAGGCAGAAGAGGAAGAGGAGGGAAGGCATATCCTGAAAGATTTCTCCAGCTGAAGGACAGGGCATCCACTTTCCAAGCTGTCTTGTGGAAGGACCTGGTGCAAAAGAAAGGCAACTGATGGTTGAGATGGGACGCAAACAGATCTATCTGAGGACAGCCCCAAACTGCAGTTATCTTGCTGAATAAGTTGGGGTCCAACATCCATTCGTGAGGATCCAAAATGTTTCTGCTTAGGCTGTCTGCTAAGAGATTCTGATTTCCTGGAATGAACTGTGCCTGAAGATCCAGATTCAAATTTAAGGCTGTGTCCCATAAAGTCATGGCAAGTCTGCAAAGGGGGTAAGAGTGAGAGGCCCCTTGCTTGTTTATGTACCACATGACTGTGGTATTGTCTGTTCGAATTAGCAGAGGTCCTGGCTTCAAAAGAGTCTGGAAGGCTAGAAGGCTAGAAGAGCATTTTGGACTGCCAACATTTCTTTCAAGTTGATGTGCCATAGAAGGTGTTTGTTTGTCCAAGAGCCCTGTTGACACTTGTCTAGAAAATGAGCTCCCCAAGCATAATCTGAGGCGTCCGTGGTTATGATCTGAGTAGGTTGAGGAAGACGAAAGGGCTTCCCTTTCATTCAAAACACACACCCTGGACCACCAAAGGAATTCCTTCTGGAGGCAGGGAATCAGTGGAATCATTGTATCCAGACTGTGGTAATGCTGAGACCATACACTCTTTAGGTACCATTGAAGTTTCCTCATGTGAAGCCTCGCATTTGGAATCAACAGGATGCAAGCGGCCATGTAGCCCAAAGCCTGCAGGAATTTCCTTGCAGTGAGCTGAGTCAAGGTTGCCAAGGTCTGGAAGATTGAAGCCAGCTGTAACTGTTTTTCTGGAGTAAGGAAGGCCATCTGTAAACTTGTGTCTAGAAGAGCTCCCAAAAAGACCATTCATTGAGAAGGAATCAAATGTGACTTTTTTGTGTTCACTGAGAATCCCAGTAGTAGGAGAAGACGTTGAACAAATTGCAGGTGCTGAAGTAAAAGGTCTTTGTTGTCTGCCTGAATTAGACAGTCGTCCAGATAGGGGTAAATCTGAATCCCCTGAAGTCTGCAGTAAGCTACTACTGGAGCCAGGCATTTGGTAAAAACTCTGGGCGCAGTAGATAAGCCAAATGGCAGTACAGAGAATTGGAAGTGTCTCGAGCCTATCTTGAATCTGAGGTACTTTCTGCATTGTTGCCTTATGGGGACGTGTAAGTAGGCCTCTTTTAAGTCCAATGTTACCATCCAAGCATCTTGTGAGAGCATTGGGAGAAGTTGTTGAAGAGTAAGCATCTTGAATTTTGGAATTTCCAAAAAGGTGTTTAATATTGAGAGGTCCAGAATAGGTCTCCAGGAGTTTTGTTTTCTCAGGACCAGAAAAAGTCTTGAATAAAAACCTTTCCCCACCTCTGGAGGTGATGTTCTATGGCTCTTAAGGCTAATAAAGCGTCCACTTGATTTAAGGCCTCTATCCATTGATGTTTTGGCAGATCTGGCCAGCCGGAAGGCCTTGGCAGAGTGTGAAAGTGGAATCTGTAGCCTTTCAAAATCACGTCTAACACCCATTTGTCCTGGGTAATGTGAGTCCAATTTTGGTAAAAAAGAGAAAGTTTTCCTCCGAGAGGGGCATCCAGGGAAGGAGGACCTGTAGCCCAACAGAGGGAGTCATTGGGTCTGCTTTCTTTGGGTTTGAGGTCTGTCTTCTCCCCTTCTAGGTGAAGAAGCAGTCCACTGTCTAGATCTGTAAGAGGCCTGAGCCTGCGCCCGACCTCTGGAGCGTCTATATCTTCCCCTTTGAAGCCTGTCAGAAGTGGGAAAAGACCAATTTTTGGAGGGCCAATTTCTAGAAAATCTAGGAGGCTGTACTTGCAAAAAATATTTTACAGTCTGCATAGACTTGGCTTTTTCTTCCATCTTTTTAATAACCTCCTCAGCCTTAGATCCAAATAATACATCATGCTGAACAGGGGCATCTAGCAATTTAGCCTTAACTTGTTCAGGTAAATTCTGCTCACGAAGCCAAGCATGTCTCCTGATAACAGTACCAGAGGCAGCAGCCCTGCAGGAAGCCTCTAAGGCATCAAAACCACAATGTAAACTATGTTTGCTAACTTGTTCAGTTGCATGCAACACATCTTGTAATTCCTTGTCCTCAGCACATGCAGGAAAGGTAGAAAGCCTTTGTTTTAAAACAGATAAAAGAAACTGTTGATATTTAAACATGTGAAACTGGCAATTTAAAGCTCTAATAGAAAGAGTAGCTGAAGTATAAACCTTTTTGCCCCACCTGTACAGGGCACGAGAATCCTTTTCAGAGGGGATATGATTCTTAGAGGAGGCGGCCTTAGCAGCCTTGGAACCCTGCGAAATAGTTTCAGGATCAGCAGAAGGGTTCTTAAATAAGAATTGATGAGAATCTGGGACCCTGTAAAATCTGTCAGGCTTAGAAGGAGCTGGCGGCATGCAATCAGGATTGAAGTTAGCTTCAGAGAAAGCATCATCCACAATGTCAAGTACAGGAGGAATAGCTAAAGGCCTGTGTTGAGGGAGAAGAAGAAATTCCCTAAGTCTCTTTTTGGAAGCAGAATAATCCTGACCTTCCCAATGAAAATGCTCCCTCATCTCATGCAAGGTTTCCCCAAAAGAGAAATCTTCAGGGGGAGAGGCAGAGGGAACAGAATCCTCTGCATCCGAATCCTCATAAGGCGGAAAAGAATAATCCTGATCAGAGGAAGAAACTGAAGATATAGAAGCCTGATCAGAGGAATCATAAGGAATATCCTGTCTAGGCCTTTTCTCAGGAGGAGGGTGAGAGCCCTTAATCATAGTTAATAAATCCTCAGCCATCCGTAGTAATTGCTTCTGAGTCTTAGGAGCTGAATCCGAAGAAGCTTGAGCAGAAAGTCTGGGTTTAACAGGAGTCTTTGACTTAGCCTTTGACTTTGTGGAGATAGTAATATGTGAAGGCCTGAAGACCCCCCCTCAGAAGCCGGTACCTGCACAGCGGTTCCGGACCCATCTGAAGGAGCGACGTCCGAAGGTCCTGCAGCAGACAAATTACTAGGCCTAGATGGCTCCCCATGGGAGTCCATGTCAGCCATTGGTTCTGAAGTGGCAGACGACAGGGGCTGCAAAAGCGCCTCACTGACGACCGCCGAACCTGAAGCTGGCTCCGGCTGCAAAGTATCCTGTTTGGACCTCGGAGGCCTGTCCTTGTCTTTGCATTTCTTCTGTATTCCGGTAGTCGGTAAAGTATCCGACGACATCCTATAATTAAATCGTCTACCGAAGTAATTCAAGGCCCAATCGTATCTACGCTTGATAGTTCGAGAATTAAACCTGGCACAGAACCGACAGCAAGAAACGTCGTGGTCAGGGCCTAAGCAAGGTAGACAGTAAGAGTGGAAATCTTTATGAGGTATTTGTTTTCCACACGATACACAATTATTAACTTTTTCTGACATCGGAGGAGCAAGAAAAAGGTTTCCCCAACGGGGTACTTAGCTTTGAGAAGAGAAGTAGAAAACTTCGGACCGACGACAAATACACCACGTTGTCTTGAAAATGCCAACCAACAACTAGCGAACTGCTTTGCACCACACGGCAAGAAAGACTGGAGAAGATGGCATCAGACTTTGATATTCTGGCCGACCTCGGGCTGCCTGCCGGCAGGAGTACCCTACAGTTATGACTGCAACAGTGAAACACGAAGAACATCTCCCATTTCTCTCCTCAACTTCAAAGAATCACCTTCCCAAGCCCTCTCTAGACCATCTAACTCCCTATTAATTGCTCATCTTAACATACCCAGTATAAACAATAAAGTAATTCAACTCCAAGCTCTAACAGAAATCTATTCCTTTGACATTCTCTGCTTAACAGAAACCTGGCTAAAACCTTCAACCAAAGATAATGAAATCATCCCACCTGGATATAATATCCTGAGACTAGACCGAACATCCAAGAATGGTGGAGGTGTTGCTATCCTATATAAACCTAGCTTACAATTAACCACTCATAACAGCAAACCACCTATAGACTCCAATGCAGAAATTCTGATCACCAAACTTCTTCTTAACAATTCCAAATCCATCTATGTCATCTGTATATATCTACCTCCTGGTAATAACATAGCAACCATGGAAAATATACTTTGCTGGCTTTCCCAAAACTTGCCTCAAGAAACCATAATCCTAGGTGACATAAATACTGACTGGACCTGCTTATGCAGTAACCTCCCCTCAAACCATATTAACCTTTATGGGTATTCCCAAACGGTTACCTCCCCTACCAGAATAAATAGATCTAACAAAAAATCAAGCTTACTAGACTGGATCCTCATTAATCATCATCCTCACATCTATGACTCTGGAACTCTCCCTGATGATTTAAGTGACCACTCTCTTACCTATATCATCAGACATAAAATCAACTTTCCCTCCCCAACATCCATTAAAAACATCAGGTCCAAAAAGTACTTTAATCCTGAACTTTTCCAGATGGAACTAAGAGCATGCAACTGGTCCCCCCTACAATACCTGCCTTTAGATGAAGCCGTTAGTTACTTTAACTCTAACTTCCTTGCTATCCTCAACCACCATGCCCCAACCAGACTAGTTAGAACCAAAACCAAACATGCTCCCTGGCTTTCCAAGGAAACCAAACATAAAATCAATGTTAGAAACAAACATTGGGCAAAATGGAGGAAAACAAAAAATCCTATAGACCAACAAACATTTAGACAACTACGAAATGAAACTAAGAAAGCTATCATATCTGACAAAAAAAACTAATACCTCCAACCCCAACAAGCCAGTCAAAACAAGCCACAGAAATTTTGGTCTAGTATCAACCAACTACTACACCCAGGGAAATCCACTACTCCAAACCCTCAAAACACTGAACACAAAACACCAATAAATATAGCAAATTCTTTTAACACCTTTTTTACTGATGCTATACAAACATTAGCTAGTCAACTATCACCTAACAACTTCACTCTACCTTCGAAAGAATCAACCGCATCCCCTACTTTTTGTTTTCAACCCATTCCAACATCATATATTCTAACACTGCTACAGAAACTGAAGCCATGCTCCCCCTCAGCAGACCAACTAACTACCTGCTGAATTCCTTCAACAATCCGCCAAAGCTATGCCTATCCCATTTCTATCCTGATCAACAGAACTATTACTGAAAGTTATATCCCCAGTTTATGGAAAATTTCCTATATTATCCCCCTCCGCAAAGGAGGACAATCCACTAAACTCTCCAATTACCGCCCCATTGCCCTCCTCTCACCTCTAGCAAAGATCATGGAAAAATGTATCCACAAACAATTGCTTGACCATCTAATACAAAATAACCTACTAGCCAACTGTCAACATGGTTTTAGACCTTCACATAGCACTACTACTGCCCTTCTTTCCTTCACAGACTGTATCAACAACAACCGCAACCTTAACAAACTCTCTTCAGCCCTTTTCATTAACTTGTCTAAAGCTTTTGACATGGTAAATCACCAAAGTCTCATCACTATAATGAAATCCTTGCCACTAGATACATCCTCCATAAAATGGTTCCAGTCTTACCTGGATAAAAGACAACAGGCTGTACTATGGCACAAGTCTCTCTCTACTCACCTGCCTGTCAACCTTAGAGTCCCACAAGGGTTCATCCTTGGACCTCTACTTTTTTCCATATTCATCAATGACCTCCACCTTGCCATCCCCCAAGCTACATGCATACAATATGCGGATGACTCTACACCGATATGCTCAGGCCCCCTCCTCCTCTGAACTTCTCTATCTTACTCAACAAGTATTTAACACAGTTGAGAAATGGTTCACACATAGATGCCTTCTCCTAAATCCCAAAAAGACTAAACTCCTTCTTTTCTCTCCTACTAAGAAATCTCCCCTATTAGATTTCTCAGTTAACTCTACCAATAAAACCATTATATCCCCTGAACCAACCACCAAACTATTAGGAGTCACCATTGACAATAATCTGAACTTTGATATCCATATTAACAATACCATAAAAACTGTCAACAAAAAGCTAGGCTCTCTCTATAGGATAAAATCATTTCTCCTACCTTCAGCTCGAACCACAATAGCACACACTCATCTTATCTCTTCTCTATGCCTCACCTATTTTTACTAATCTATCAAAAAATAATCTTAACAAAAGTGTTGATATAATTCCAAATTCTTACCTTTTTGTTTATACCTGTGAGGCCATTCACATTCCAAAATAACATGGATATTGCAGCCATTATGATAAGAAGTTATTAAACCCATCTATATATGCAATATTTTTAAATGTTTGTTTCCATATTTTGTGTTACATGCACTCACTACTGTTTGGCAGGCTGATCCTTTATACAGTTGTTTCCTATCATCTCCGTTTGAACCTATGTCACATTTCAGAAGACTTTTTATTTTAATGAAATCCCCCAAATACCCCCCAGAAAACCCCCAGAACCTATTAACTTAAAAAGAAATGCACAAAACTATGTACATTGTCAAACAGTGAAGTTTAAGTCTCCTGATAAGAACAATTGTCCCAAATCAACAGCTGCACCCACATGCATTACCTAACCTCAAATCAAGGTTATACATTCTAAAGTGCATGTTACAGCCTGTGCTCCTACTTACACTAACTGGTGTCTGTCCTTGTCTTATCTTTATTCCCCTCCCAGATGT
Organism: Protopterus annectens; assembly: GCF_019279795.1. Classification (NCBI taxonomy): domain Eukaryota; kingdom Metazoa; phylum Chordata; order Ceratodontiformes; family Protopteridae; genus Protopterus; species Protopterus annectens. The sequence continues at coordinate 1,749,699,590 of NC_056735.1, forward strand.
GAAAATCATTGTATATGTATGCTTTCAGAAAGCATTAACTTTTAGCCTTAAGAAAAAGTGATCTGGCCACCTTTAATACAAAACTAAATTATACATTGTTCTAGTAAATGTAAGGTATTTATGTACCACTAAAACTGCTACCTCTTATTCACTTCCAATAATATCAAACTCAATTTTTTACTAAGATGGTTGCCCTTTTACATTTTAATTTTACATTTGTCTCAGCAAAAATGTCTGGAGCTTTATTTCATGGGCCTCCCCATGGAAAAAATAAAAACAGAATGTACAGCTGTTCCCAGCTACAGACTTTTCAGCTCGCACTGAGCATTTACTTGCTAAAGTAAAACTTTTCATTAAATTCATAGTGTTCTCCTATTTTTAAAATAAATATGCTTATACAAGAAATGGGTTACTGGATTAAGCCAAGAACATTAATCCAGACATTCACAGATAAAAAAAACTTCTCACCTCTACATATGCTATAACCCACTAGTCACACCTCAGCCCCAACCCAACAGCATATGAACTTGAAAATGCTTGTGTCCATCCTTTTTTCCTCTTTTTACATTGCAAAGCCTACATTTCCTAAAACTAAAAAACAAAAAAGGTACCTGCTTACTTTAGTATCTTTATCACATGCAACAATAATTGAAAATGCTTTCTATTTTCATACCAAGTTACTATGCTAAAAGCCCAAGAGCCTTTTTAAGCCTACCCATTCATGCCCCAATTTTTCCAATTATCAATCTCATGGGCTAGAATGGCTTTGGTATATGCCTGTGCCGTAGGACATGTACAAACTGCCTCTGCCAAAAATAGTCACAAGCAACAAGCCGGGGTGAATTTCCAATTTCCGATGCATTGGTCCAAACTGAGTTTGAAAAGTCTTAGAGAAGAGATCTGTTTCACATGATTGGAGAGTCTGTTGCAGAAAGGGGGCAACCTCTGAGATACACACCTGTCCCTCTAACATCTTTTATTTATGTCACAGACAAGGTTTAGATCCTTAGATCAGCTAATTTTACTGTTGTTTATTTTGTGAATGTGTAGTACATCCATCAGGACAATTTCAGAGAATGCCTTGCAGGTTAGACATATATTGCTACTTAGTAGTTTGTAGGAGACCAAGTACAGGGGACAGGGTTTTCAGGCAGTCTTCATAGGACACATTATTTATAACCTGTATTCTTTTAGTGAGGAACCTTGGTGACTACTCCAGCTGTTGCAAATGCCAGGTCAGGTACATGTCAAAGGGTGCACTGTACTTGTTTACTGGACTAACGAGGGCTGAGTATAGTGGGACTATGACCTTTACATCTAGATGATACGTCTTTTCATATAAATCGCGTGACAGATGGATTTTCTCACTACCATTGACACATGGTGATCAAAGTACAGGTTACTGTCAATCTGAGGTCCCAAGTCCCACACCACAGGGTCTACTCTTACAGGAATGTTCTCAATGTTGTAATTTGCAGGGGGAGGGGGGTCTTCCCAAAGGATATAATTATGAGTTTTTTTACATTGTGTTTTAGGCAGTGGTTCTGGCAGCAGCTAATTTTTTTGTGTCGGACTCCAGTGGAGAATATCTACATCTTTGGGGGATTCAGTGATAGCACACAGCCTGCAGTCATCATCAAATTTAGTCAACCGATGGCCTCTACATTTGCCTTGACTACACAGAAGTCTGTTCGAAACAGGAGATGTCCTGGTACTGAGCCTTATGGGACACTTCTAGCAACAGGTCTCTTGCTGGAGGTGGATTCCCCCACTTTAACTTCATGTGTCCTATTGGAGCCATTTGGTTATCCATGAAGTGGCACAGGGATTTATGCATAAATAAGTGAATCTGAGTGAGGTATTGTATCAAATGTCTTTGCCAGGTCAAGTTGGGCAGTATGTACCATTTTAATCTCATCCATGGCTCTAGTGACCTTCTCAAAGAAATCCACCAAGTTTAGTAAGGATGACCTGCCCTTGATGAAACCAAACTGGTATGGGTCCAGTCTCTGAAGAGTTCCTACAGCTTTCTTCATCAGGTCCACAATAATTCTTTCCATGGCCTTGCAAATACGACTATTCAAACTTATGTGTCTGCAGTTCAATGCATCTACTCATGGTCTGCTTTTATGCAGACAGTTAACCTTTGCAGTCCTCCTTTTCCAAGGGACAAAGTTTGTCTGGAGGCTGTTGTTGAAAAGAGATTCTATTGGGCCTGACATGTCACTTTTTAAACTATTTGGGAGGCAGCCAAGGATATTATCAAAACCCACTGATGCAGTATTTTTAACTCTGGGCAGTGCAGTGAGGACCTGTTCTTTAGTGACAGTTGGTGAAGAAATGGTAGAGGGTATTTCCTGGGGGGTGGGTGACTAGGGGTGATAGGGGGTTGAAATTGGAACTAATTTATCAGTCAGCAAATCTGCCATATCCTCCTTTTCAATATAGAAAGTTACATTTACTATTAGTTCATCACACTGCTGGGTGTTCCCTACGAAGCTGCGTGCATAACTGAAAAATGCCTTATGGTCATCCTTAGCCTGGGAGGCTATATTTGCCTCAAAGTTGACATTGATGGACTTGATTAGTCCCCCGAGTTTCTTGTTGAGACTGATAAAGCAGATTTTGTCTTTTAGGCATAGCCTTTCCTATTTTGGACAGGATTTTCATTCTTTTATTGTACAACCTACTCTCTACTCTTTTATATGCCTTGCCTATACTCTCAGGCCTCAACAAATCCGAACTAGGTAAGCTGTCCCATAGCTACAATCATATTGCCAGTTTCGCCACTGGCTCCAACCTATACAACCCACCACTGCCAGAACCTTAAACAACTAGAGTGGCTAGAACTGCCCAGCTTAATTCAATTAAATCAACTCTTAATAGCGCACAAAATTTTGTACCACCCTGAGGATACCCCCTCACTTAAAAATATTATTAAGCCATATAGCAACCTAAGATCCCTACGGTCAGCCGATAAACTACTGGTCCAAACCCACAAAGCTAATAACTCTGCTGGTGAATCCCTGTTTACCAACTTCATTGGCAAAACCTGGAATTCGTTGCCAAACTATATATCCCTATAATTCTCCAAAAGTCTCTTCAAAAAAAAAAACTTCAAACAGTATCTCAAAGTGAACTGGCTATGCCCATAGTGGTGGCATTGGAATTTTGGGGAGCACAAATGAAAGACAGAGTGGTTTGGTTGCGTTCTGACAACAATAGCGTAGTGCATATAGTCAATAATCAGCTGGGGGGAAAGGGGTATTAGGTAGGATGATGAGATATTTTACACAAGTGCTTGACATTTAATGTGACAGTTAAGGCACAATACATTCCCGGCATCGATAATTCATTGGCAGATTCCCTTTCTCGTTTGCAGTGGCCCCGTTTCCGGTTGCTGGCCCCAAAGGCGACTCCTTCTCCGACACCAGTGCCAGTTCAATTATGGGCCTTATGGACAGACGAGAATGGTTGCTAATGTGTAATTCTCTCAGTGGAAGAACAAGGGTAAGATACAATAAATGTATACAGCAGTTCTTACAAACCAGAATAGCCAGAGGCTGGGAATCCATTTGGCCTATTCCACCTCACCAAATCAGGTCTTACATTATAGTGATGAAAGAAAAAGATTGGAGTCTGGGCAGAGCGAGAAGTGCATTGTCAGCCTTGAATTGGTTTCATCAGGTTTTGGGTTTGAAGGATCTAGCTAACACTTTCCAAGTACGTGCAATGTTTAAAGGTTGGGGGAGACAAACACCCAAGAGGCTTGATAAGATGTACCCCATAGGTCCAGCTGTATTAAGCAAGCTATGGATTGCTGTTTCAGAGGTTTGTTTCTCTTCTTATGAGGTATCATTATTTAAAGCTGCCTTTTTGTGGGGCATTCAGATGGTCGGAAATTGTCCAACCAAGCAAGAAGAGCCAGGGGACAGTACTGCCTTTAGAACATGTACATGTACTGGGTGATGACACCTGGATTTATGTGGCGAAATCCAAAACTGATCAAGAAGGCAGAGGTCAATGGGTAAGAGTAATTACCCCAGAGGGATTAGAATGGAATGTGACTAAAGTGATACTGGAGTACCGGAGTTATAGGGGTGTATTAGTTGGTCCATTTTTCTGCCATCAGCAAGGTGAACCACTTACACATTATCAGGTGAGAGCAGTTTTAAAGCAGGCATTTAAGTTGATGGGCTTAGACACAAGTAGGTATACATTGCATTCTTTTCGGATAGGTGCAGCCTCATATGCACATACAATGGGGGCGTCACAGGCTGACATTATGAGGATGGGTAGATGGAAATCCAAGGCTTATAAAAGTTATGTAAGGTGTAAACAACTCTAACTCTTGTTCATTGCATTTCAGCAGACACATCCGCAGAACAGAAATACATCTGGATAGTTGGCCATTCCTTTGTTCGGAGACTCCACCTCTGGGTGCAGAGCAGGCCGGGCTTATCCTTCCAAAGAGAACGAGCTTCAGGCAAACCAGTTTGGTATGGGGTGTCAGGAATATGGTGGCACCAACTTAGTACAGTAATGCAACAAGCAGCTAGAAGTGGTAAACCTCCTGCAGCCATCGTGTTACACCTAGGGGGCAATGACATTGGTCAACAGCCAATAAAAGATTTAATTAGTTCAATGGTACGGGAAATTAATTGCATACATAAATGCTGGCCACAAGCCATTATTTGTTGGTCAGAAGTGGTACAGAGAAAAAGGTGGAAAGGGGTTAGGGTCCATAAAAGCTGTGGAAAGAAAGAGACGGAGAATTAAAAATTCTATGGATAAGATTTTAAAGGCCATTAAGGGGTTGTACATTCCCCACCCTGGCATTCGGGTCTGGTGGCCGGATAGGTATGAAAAAGATGGGGTTCATTTATCGGAAGAAGGTTCACGGGTATTTTACACGGAATTACAGGCAGGTGTAGCTCTGAAGGGCATTCACTTAGAGTAGATTGAGATGTGCTGGCAGAAGGGAGGAACTTCCTCCCTTCTGTGGCGGAAGGCAGGAAAGGTAAGTGGGGGGGGGGAGGTCAGCTGGACCTTCCGCAGGCCAGACAGCCCCAAGGGATTGTTGCCAGGGGACTTATCAGCACGGCAATGGCCCCCTTGGAAGATTGTAAGGTAGCCCAGAAGAATTGTGATGAACTGTGAAAAATTGTTATGAAATGGGTATGATAGATAAAAAGGGCCGGATATCGACAGTGCTGTCTGTTGTCTTGTAGGTTTAGGGGAATGCTATGAAAGAAATAAATGGCCTCCCTGATATTCCTGCCTTTGCGCACATCTCATAATAATTGGCTTCTATTAGAGATAAGTCATTGACAATGATTGGCAATAAACACATGGCTGCAGCCATTTAAATCTATCTGAAGTCTCTGTATTATTATTATTTACCTGCTTGGTTACCTTGATTTGTTAGACATGGAATTTGAGGCATATGTTCACAATGGAATTACAATGTGCTGAGCTGGTTCTGTATATGTATAGCTCAACACTTGATTTGAATCAGTAATGGAAATATGAACAATGTGTTGGAATTGCAGAGCTGAACAATGTGACGTATGCTTAAATAACATGTATGGTTATTCCGCAAGCATCTATGGTAAGAGATCTGTGAGTAGGTATGAATTTAGTTTTGTAAAAAGACAGGTAGAGCTGTACCAATCTCAGACAACAGCAGCTTGCAAGCCAAATAGCAGCAAGCTGCCATTTGTCTGAGGCAGGTCAGCTCGGACTCGGGTTTCAGTAGGGGGGAGAGCAGGTAGGGCCAGGATAGGTACCAACCCTGATTAAGTTATAAACTAAAAGCATATTCTGCAATTATCATAACTTGTAACTACATCACCAAGCTCCGCTTCCAATCTGATGTCTCTTACTTTTGTTTGTCCATGAGAATTGTGAGTCCCTACTAGGGAACACTACTAACCCTTTTTGTATATAATCATTTTGTTTTTATAATTGTTTGCTAACCTCTGTGTAATCTATGTAAGTTTGTCTACGTGGAGCTTTTCTCCTCAGGCCTCCATTGAAAATGGACATGTATCTAGTCGGACTATCTCAGTAAACAAATGTAAAATAAAATAAATAAATAAACCTTTTTTATACTGAGGGGTCCACTGAGGGGGCTTGATTTTGTAATCTGTCTTTATTTTCGTTTGATCCTGCTGCTTCTATGCAGTTATTTACATACTTGTATGGTGTTTTCATCAAACCCTTTCAAATAGGTCACAGTGTTCTCCGAGTTTGGGGGGGGGGGGGCTTGGCTTGGAATTTAGCTATGCCATTGCTTACTAGGAGGTAGTTAGCCTTGGAAAAGTTCTTAAAGGTTCTGGGGTTTGCTGGGAGGTAAGCCTCTATATTTATTTCACAGGTTACCACTTTGTGATCTGATCTGACCAACTATGACACAATTACACCGGGGGGGGGGAGGGGGGGTGCAACGTTCCCTCATATTTGTGAATAGCAGATGCAGGATATTTGCACTCCAGTTGGTGTGTAAATTAGCTGTTCCAGGGTGTCTGCACTGACAAAATCCAGAAATCTTTCAGCCTGCATGTTAGTGGTTGTTTATGTTTCCCAGTTTATGGTGGGACAGTTGAAACCACCCATGAATATGGTGTTTGGCTGAACTGGGAATGACTCCAGTATATTCAAGTATGTGGTATGGTTATCTTGGTTCACAGATGTGGACCTACAGGTAGCAAAGATATGGCATTGGGCTTTACCTACTGCTAGTTGGACAAGGAGTAGCTCAAACATGTCATATCGTTTGACCAATTTTGATGTGTGCTTAACCGTTATGTAGACTGACACACCTCCACCTCTTGTCCCTTCTTGTGCTGCAGCTGGTCTAAACGTGTTGAAGGCATTATAGTCTTCAATGGCCAGGATGCCTTCTGCAGCTTTAAACCATGTCTCAGTAACTACACAGATGCCAACACTCTCCAGGGTGAGGAGTGCTTCCAGGGAGTGGAGCTTCTTGTTCAGATTCCTACCACTGAGCAGTAACACCTTTACAGGTTCATAGATGTGTACTAGGCTAATGGCACTGGAGCCTTTCCAAGCCTAACCCATAGAAAGTATAGCTGTGTACACTTACCATAAATGTAGATCTTCGAGTGTATTCACTGTTGCAGTCATTACATTTGGGTAATCTGCTTGCAGGTTGCCCTCAGTCGGACTGATTCACAAAGTCTTGGGTCCTGCGTCGGTTGCTGTCCCTTCTTCCATGACGTCAGGTCAACAGGGGTATAAAACATGCAGCCAATGCCATTACATCAGTTTTTCTTGCCCCCAGATGTCAGGTGCCCCCCTAGTGGGAAGCAATTAAACATAAAAACACAAAGGTAAACCTCCAACAAAAAAGCAAATACACCAAAAAGGCTTTTTAGCATAGTAAAGGAAAGTAGAGGTATAGCCAAAAGAAGTTAGGGGGCAGGAGGGAGGGTAACCAGGACTGCAACAGTGAATACACTTGAACATCTACATTTATGGTAAGTGTACACAACTGTACTATGTTCTTTGTGTTTCACTGTTGCAGTCATTACATTTGGGTAGATTCCCAAAGCTATGGTTGGGAGGAGTAGTTTAGATAGCATTAGGGCCAGCTTTAAGGCCCTGCAAGACTGCAGTGGCAAAGCCAACTCTGGATTTAGAGAAAATTGGCAAATGATTCTGCTTGGTAAAAGTATGTACAAAACTCGAGGTAGCAGCTTCTAGGATGTCCCCATTAGGAACTCCTATGAGAAAGGCTGTAGAAGTAGATGTACCCCTGGTGGAGTGAGGTCTGATCCCCTGGGAGATCGGTTTTCCATGGTGCTTATAGCAGAAATGAATGGAATGGCTTATCCATTTAGAAATGGTTTGTTTTGAAATAGCCTTCCCCTCTGCCCCTGCAGCAAATGCTACCAGCAGTTGTTCAGATTTTCTTTGAGGTTTAGTCCTATCTAAGTTGTCTGTGCACATCCAAGGAATGCAGTATCCGTTCCCCTTTGTTCTGTGGATTGGGAAAGAAAGTTGGCAAATGAATGGACTGATTAAGAGCCACACTGGATACCACCTTGGGCATGAAGGATGGATTGGTTCTGAGTGACACCCTGTCCGCATGAAAGATGATGAAAGGCTCCACTGCCATAAGGGCCTGTAATTCAGATACCCTTCTAGCTGAAGTGATTGCCTAAAGGAAAGCTGTTTTCCAAGAAAGAAATTTTAAGTCTGCAGTAGCAGCTGGCTCGAAAGGAGGTAGAGTGAGTTTCTCCAATACAAAGTTAAGTTCCCAGACTGGGGTTGGAGCTCTCCTGGGTGGTCTAAATGTTTTAGCCCCTCTGAGGAACTGCTTGAGCAGTGGATGAGAGAAGAAGGGAGATTCTGTGTTATAATGAGCTGAAATGGCTGAGGTGTGGATTTTAATGGAGGAAAAAGACAAGCCCTTGTGAAGCATCTCAGTTAAGTATTGTAAAATCTGAGGTAAATTGGGCGCTGCTGTGCTCATCCCTTGAGATTGTTTCCAGGCACTGAATCTTTTCCATTTTTCAGCATAAGATTTTCTAGTACTAGGCCTCCTTGCCTCTAAGATGACATCCATCACAGGTTTGCTGAGGGATGGTAAGGGACAGTTTAAGCAATTAGCCAGGCTGCAAGGTTCAGTGTTGGAAGCTGAGGGAGAAGAATCTGGTTCTCCTGCTGAGACAGCAGAGGAGTCTGAGGCAGGTGCAATGGAGATAACCGTGACACACTGCGCAGGAGGGGGTACCAGTGTTGTAGCAGCCAGTCTGGAACAATCAAAATCATCCTTGGTTTGTCCTGTTTGACTTTTAGTAGTACTTTGGAGAACAGAGGCAGCGGGGGAAGGCATACACTGATAGGTTTTTCCAGCTGAAGGACAGAGCATCAACTTTCCAGGCTTGTTTGCGGGGAGTCCTTGTGCAAAATTTGTCCAATTGGTAGTTCTAGGGGGAGGCAAACAGGTCTATAGCTGGGCTCCCCCATTCGCTGGTCAACATGTTGAAAATCCTTGGTTCCAGTTTCCACTCATGTGGGTCCATGAGGATTGTGCTTAATCAGTCTGCCAGTGTATTTAATTTTCCTGGCAGGAATTGAGCTTGTAGGTGCACTTGGTAGCTCAAGGCTGTGTTCCACAATGCCATGGCTAGTCTGCAGAGAGGGTACGAATGTGTACCCTCCTGCTTGTTTATGTACCACATAACTGTGGTGATGTCCATCTTTACCATTAGTTGTCCTTTAAGAATGTAGTCCTTGAAGGCTGTCAGAGCATTATGTACAGCTAACATTTCTTTTTGAATGATATGCAGGTGCATTTGACTTGGGTTCCATTTGCCCTGAATGCACTTCCCTGCCAGGTGAGCCCCCCATGCATAGTCTGATGCATCTGTTGTTAGGGTTTGGGCAGCAGGGGGTGGTGTGAAAGGTAGTCCCTTGTTTTGGTGGCAGGCCTCTGCCCACCAAAGGAACTCTAGGCGTAGGCAAGGTATGATAGGAATCATTGTTTCTAGGCTGTGAGAATGTTGACTCCATAGGCTTTTTAGATAGCACTGTAGTTTCCTCATATGCAGTCTTGCATATGGAATTAGAAGACTGCAGATGGCCATGAACCCCAAAGCTTGCAGTATTTGTCTTGCAGATAGCAGGAATTTTGTGGCGACTTGTTTGAAGTAGTTTGTCAAATGAATTTGCTTTTCTGGAGTGAAGTAAGCCATCTGGGAAGATGTTTGCTTCCAGGAATGTAATTTGTTGACAGAGTACCAGTTGTGATTTCTTTTCATTTATGGTGTACCCCAGACAAGTTCAAACCCTTTTTACAAAGGCCAGATGATTCAAAAGTATGTCCTGGCTTTCTGCCTGAATTAGACAATTGTCCAGGTATGGGTATATTTGTATACTTCTTTGCCTGCAAAATGCAATAACTGGAGCTAGACACTTTGTGAATACCCTGGGCGCAGTAAATAAGCCAAAGGGCAGTATAGAGAACTGATAGTGCATGTAGCCTGCTTTGAAGCATAGGTATCTTCTGCAAAATTCCCTGATTGGGATGTGCCGGTATGCTTCTTTTAAATCTAGTGTTGCCAACCAGGCGTCTTTGCCTAGCATAGGAAGTAATTTTTGATGAGTCAGCATCTTGAATTTTGGAATCTCCAGTAAGGTGTTTAGAGTAGACAGGTCCAGGACAGGATGCCATGATTTGAATTTTCTGGGCAACAGGAAAAGTCTCGAGCAGAAACCTTGTTCCTTTTCCTCTTCTGGTACCAGTTGAATAGCCCCCATGCTTAAGAGAGAATGTACTTGTTTTTGAGCCTCTGCCCACTGATTTGGCGGTAGGTCTGGCCACCCACTTGGCATTGGCAATGTGTGGAAGTGAAATCTGTATCCCTGGGACACTATATTTAAAACCCATTTGTCCTGGATAATGAATTCCCAGTTTTTTGCATGAACAGCAATATTTCCCCCCAAAGGGGCAGTCAGAAGATAAGTGCTTGGAAATTTTAAATGGAAGTCATTGAGACAGTTTACCATAGGGGGAAGTCTTGTTATTCCCAGACTTGGAAGTGGAGGCCCCCCACTGCTTAGTTCTGTGAGACCCCTGGGACTGAAACCTGGGGTTTTTGCTGTGTCTGGGTTTGACTTGAGAAGACCTGGAAGGGACTGGAAAGGACCAATTCTTAGAGGGCCAGTGCCTACTAAATCTAGGAGGCTGAACTTGTAAAAAATCTTTAACAGTTTGCATAGATTTAGCTTTATATTCCATCTTTAAGAACTTCTTCAGCCTTGTTGCCAAACAGGTGGTCCTGATTTAAAGGAGCATCCAACAATTTAGCTTTAACATGATCAGGCAAAGATTGCTCCTTAAGCCAAGCATGCCTTCTAAGCACAGACCCAGTAACAGCAGCCCTGCAAGAGGCCTCTAAAGAATCAAAACCACATTGCAAAGTATGTTTTCCAACTTGTTCAGAAGAATGCATTAAATCCTGTAAGTCTTTATTTTCCACACAGTCAGGAATCAACATAATTTTCTGTTTAAGCAGTCCAATAACATGTTGCTGATATTTTAACATATGAAATTGGCAGTTTAAAGCTCTAATGGCCAAGGTTGCTGAAGTGTAAACCTTTTTACCCCATCTATCCAGCGTCCTGGAGTCTCTATCAGAAGGGGCAGGAATTTTAGCAGTAGAAGCCTTAATGCCCTTGGGCCTCTGTGAAATAGTCTCTGGATCTGCAATATGATTTTTGAAAAGGAACTTGTGGGACTCAGTGACCCTGTAGTATCTGTCAGGTTTACTGGGAAGCAGGAGGCAGGGAATCAGAGGCCAAACTGGATTCTGAGAAAGCATCATCAACAATGTCTAGTACAGGAAGAATAGCCAAAGGCCTATGCTGAGGTAGGAGAAGGAAATCCCTAAGCCACTTTTTTGAATAAGAAAATTCCTGGCTTTCCCAGTGAAAATGCTCCCTTAGAGTATGTAAGGTTTCCCCCAAAAAAAAATCCTCAGGAGGGGAAGCAGAGGGAATAGAGTCCTCTACATCAGAATCCTCATACGTAGGTAAGGACAAATCCAGGTCATAAGAACAGTCAGAAAAAACAGAATCCTGATCAGAAGATTCATAATCAAGCTCAGGCCTAGGCCTCTTAGAAGGGGGGGGGGGGGGGTTGGCTACCCCTGATTAGAGTTATTAGATCTTCAGCCATTTTTATCATTTGTTTTTTATGCATAGAAGCCAGAGCATGTGGCCTGGGTGTCTTTTTTTAGACATGGATCGAGATTTAGGCCTTAGTAGGAGGCGTCAATTTAATATGCAAGTCTGTAGGCCTGAATACACCCTCAGAAGCCAGTGCCTGCACAGCGGCTCCAGACCAGTCCAAGGTAGAGACATCCGCGGGTTCCATAGTTGAAGTATCTCGCGGCATACTGGACTCCGAATGGGTCTCAGTAGAGGCCTGAGAATCAGAAGTAGTGGGTATCAGGGGCTGCGAAAGCGCCTCACTGAGTACCGGCGAACTGGCAACTGGCTTAGGAGAAGCATCGTCGGCAGTTTTGGACCTCGGCGGCCTGTCTCTGTCTTTATATCTTTGCGTTTTTTGGAATCATGGTAGTTGGATGGCTAACCGACGACATTTCTGGATAATTAAACCGAGAACCAAAATATTTAGAGGCAAAAATATACCGACGATAGACAGTGCACTGATTAAATAAAGCACAAAACCGACAGCAAGGTACGTCATGGTCAGAGCCTAGGCAAGGAATACAGTACGAATTAAAATCTTTATGAGGTATTTGCTTTCCACAAGTAATGCAGTTATTAACTTTTACTGACATTGGTAAGGAGCAAGAAAAAGTTCCCCAACAGGGTACTTAGCTTTTAGTTGAAGACTTCGGTTCAGAAACTCGAAAACAAAAATTTCAGGAGTCGGCCGACCGGCACTTGCGAACTGCTTCTGCTTCGGGCACTGCACGCCAAGAAAGACTGGTGTAATGGCATCGGATACATGTTTTATACCCCTGATGACCTGACGTCATGGAAGAAGGGACAGCAACCGACGCAGGACCGAAGACTTTGTTAATCAGGCTGACTGAGGGCAACCTGCAAGCAGATTACCCAAATGTAATGACTGCAACAGTGAAACACAAAAACCATGTGCCCTGGCATCATGCCGCCCAACGTTAGTTCCCAGTGCCTCTATCAAGTACAGCCACTGGACTGATCCCCAAAGTGAACTTTCCAATTCCCATCCACTCATCAAAATTTCTCTTGAAGAGGGCTAGTGAGGTGCTCTGCTTGACATGTATAGGAAGTCTATTCCATAGCATGGGCAGCCTCTGGGTTATGAACCTGTCCCTCCAGCATGTTCTGTTGATTGTGGTAATGAGGCTGAGGTCTCTGGAGCATATGGTACAGAGGGATTGGGATTTCTTTAGATGCAGCATTTCTAACACAGCTGGGTTAGACATGGCTTTGTGAGTTAAGAAGAGATCGCCTCTTAGTAGACGATATGAGACAGAGAATAGCTGGAGTTTTTTGAGTCTGTCCATGTAGGACATGTGTTTAAGGCCTAGGATCCTCTTCGTGAGGTACTTTTGTGGCCTTTCCAGCTGTTGCATGTGTCTAGTGAGGTAGATGCCAAATGGGGCATTATACTCGATGACCAGCTTAATGAGCAGAGAGAGATAATGATCTCTTTCCTCCTGGATGCAAAACCCTTGGCAACGAGATGTGCCACATAGAAGCACTTTCTGACCATACTGGCAATGTGGTGGTCGAAGGAGAGGTTGCTGTCAACCTCTGTCCCAAGATCTCTTATAATGCCTTCACTGATCAGTGGGCCCCCATTGATATGGTAATTAGTGAGAACTGAGTTTTTCCCAAAGGGGATGATGACGCATTTTTTTGGCATTAAGCTTAAGGCCATGGTTTTGATACCAGTCATTGGTCTCGGTGAGGCCTTTCTGTAGGATGTCTACATCACTTGGGGAGTTAATAATGGCTCCCAGATTGTAGCTGTCTGTGAACCTGGTCAGCCAGAGTCTCTCGATGTTGGCCTGGACTTCTGAGAAGTAGACGCCAAACAGGAGAGGACCCAGGACCAATCCCTGTGGGACTCCACTCGTGACTGGTCTGCAGTCTGACTTGGAGTCCGCTACTTTCACACTGTGGGTTCTATCTGTGAGCCAATTTGCAACCCACCTAGTGATATAGGGGTTGATGCCTAGTTTGGTGAGTTTATCAAAAATTCCTGTGTGAGGAATGGTCTCAAAGGCCTTGGCCAGATCGAGGTAGGCTGTATGAACTGTCTTGCCCTCATCCACAACTTTGGTGACTGACTCAAAGAAATCAACCAGGTTGAGCAAGCAAGTTTATGTTGTATAGGATTTACTATGTCAGAAGGTTTAAAAAGGCACTATAGGAGTGGATAATATTTTGGTCAATATCTGAAAGCCTAGTAGGGACAGATGCAGACAATCCTTGACAAAGTACCGTGATCTGACTGTGTCTGATCATATCCTCCCACAGTGACAAATATTGGAACACCTGACAATTTATATTCTAAGATGTTTTAAACAAATACTATCAAGAGCAAACTTTTTTTATTTACAGTTATTCTTTTTTCCCTTTTAGTGTCCTTTCAACCATTAATGACATGAAATAGAATACATGTCTTTCAGTCTCCCCATAAGTTTAATAAAGCCAATAAAAGTTCAATCTTTCTCAGCCACTTGTTCTTGTAAAGCCATAGTTCACAAATATGACTGATGTCTTACAATTGCACATTTATTCAGTAATTTCAGTGTTCCTGGTCTTCCTGTTCATCTCCATCGCCCAACCCTAGTCTCTGGTTCAAGTCCAAGATACCCCTGATTTTTCTAGTCAACTCCTCTGCTTTTTCCATGTCTGAAGAATTTTCCTTTGGAATACTAGAAAAGATTTCACTGGTAAACTTTATTTCTGAGCTTTATTATTGGAAGAATGAGAAGCAGAGTGCCTCTTCTTTTTGATGGTTCAATTTTTGTTGGACAAACTTTTTTATTTCCTCCTTAGCCTATCCTGCATCAAAAAATGACTTTGATCCTCCAGGAAAAAATATTCTGAAGCCAGCTGGATGCAGCAGCATGAATCTCATACCCACTTCTTGGCTTTCCTTGACTGCCTGGATAAATTTGCTTCTCTTCTGCCTGGTGTACAGTGAATAATAATTTTCCACAAACACTCTACCATCTCCAATTTTTAATACTTTGCCTTTCTGTCACAGTTTTGTCAGCAGCACGTCTTTCTGCTGGCATGATTGCATCTTTACTAATACCGGTCTTGGCTGATTTCACACAGCCAGGTTTGGAGCATACACTTGATGTGCCCTTTCAAATAACAAATCCTGAAATGGAATACCAGTCCAGGTGAATCTTTGTGCTTTCATAAAATGAATACAGTCTGCTTCTTCCAGGTTTTCTGGTATAGCAGAAAATCTCAGGTTTTCTCTGCGTGCTCTGTCCTCTAACTCTGTTTTTTGAAACAGCTCTTCTTGAGGAGTCTCATACTCAGCCAGGCTTTTCTTCATTTCAACCTCTGATTTCTGCAGATCTAATAGTTCATTTGAATAGCCATTTCAAGCTTTTTCCATTTTTTCGAGATATTTGTTATTTCAGTTGACACAGTCCTTCAGTGTTTCATTTTAATCAGCTCTGAGCTCATCTGATTTATTTTTTCCTCTAATTTACTGGAAGCCATCTCTTGTACCAAAGTTGGAGCTTGAACTGTTTTTTGCTGAACAGCTGCAGGATTCTTCCTAGTCAGTGTTTTCGATTCACCTTTTCTAGTTGATTTTTTTCAAGCTAAGTTTCTTCTTTGTTGGCATCCAAGCAGCAAACTTACTAGCTAGTAACTGAATATTGTCAGAATGACTAGCCTTTATCTCTGTTTTTTTTTTTTTTTTACACTGAGAGCAGAAGTTAAGCTGTTGATTAGTGTACAACTACTTTGAAGTCCTAATTTGGCTTAGTTAAGGGAAGGTCAAACCTACTTAACCTTGATGACTTCTTTGAGAAAGTCAACAATGCAAAGGACGAGGATAAAACAGTGTATAGTGTGCCTCTTGAACTTGGTCAAGGCATGTGATACAATACCCCACTCATGCATTGTTGACAAGCTCTCTGGCCTAGGCATAATTCCCTCCATAACTCACTGGATTGCCGACTGGCTCACAGACAGAACCCAAGAAGTCAGGATTGGTAAGACCACCTCCACAAAGAGACCATCACCAGTGGAGTACCCCAGGCCTATGTGCTAGGCCCATTCCTATTTGGCATCTACTTCTGGGAAGTCAAGGATAATGCTAAAGGCCTCTGGCTCCCCACATTCGCAGATGACTGTAAACTGGGAGCTATTAGAGATTCTCCCCAAGACACCAACATCTTGCAAGAGGGTTTACCACAGACAAATGACTGGTGCCAAAACCACAGTGGCCTAAAACTCAATGCCAAAAAAATGCATTATAATGCCCTATGGAAAACTGTCAACTCAAGTTAATTGCTGTATTAATAAAACACCCATAAGAATTGACCCAGTAGTAAGGGATCTGGAGACATATAGACAGCAATCTGGCCTTTGATCAACTCATAGCTAAATAAATAAATCATTCTATGTCACCAAATTTATAAGCAAGGGTATGGTATCCAGGTACAAGGAAATTATAGAATTATTTTACTCAGCCCTTATCAGACTTATCATTGAGTAAAATGCCCCCTTTTATGTACCTAACCATAAACTTGCAACAACTGGAATGCCCACAAAGGTTTCTCACCAGGGTATTTCAAGACATGAATAACTGTACTACACTGATCACCTAAAGGTTCTGTCTCTGTAGTCTCCTACAGGCTGCTTCGAAGGAATCTTTGACTAGTTTACGTGGCTTCCTCAGACACAGCCCAGATAGATCTGTTACAAATTCACAAAACAATCAGCATCAAAAACCACCAGAACCAGGGATCTGAACTTCTCCTGTGTCATAAATAGAATGTGCTGGAGAGACAAATATGTGTCCCAAAGGATCCTTGTGCTATGGAATAGGCTTCCCATACATGCAGAACAGAGTTTATTCCTGACTATTCAAATGAAACATTGACAACAAGATGGGAAAACTTACATTTACCATGTCCCCTATGGACAGAGTGTTATCCTAACATCCTCCCCCCTAAAAATTCCTTAGTTGCCTCCCCACTAATATGCCCCCCATATAGACTGCCATGATACTTGGGATCCAAATGGGTTTTGTGTGAACAGCAAGGCTTGTAAGGGCCCTATAGGTTCTTAGCCTAGTAACACCTAGTAAAAACCTATGACCCTATAAAGAAAGGATCTCCACTGGGGTACCATCTGTTCAGTTCTTTGGACAGAGGCCTGGATACTCTACTTTCATCCATGAACATGACATGAAAGAACTGTAGTCAGTGCATGTAGGTTGCACTTGCTTACTATGTATGTGAAGATGTCCAAAGAAAGGTAACATCAATACAGCCACTGGGGGTCCGAATGGAGAGATGATAAATCAGGAAGCAAAGGAGGGTAGTATTGCTGGAACTGAATTTATCCTCAAGTCTTGGAGAGTACCTTCACAAGGTGGACCCTGTTTTTCACACAATCTCACCAAGACGATACTGATATACAGACTGTATTTTTTATGCATATATCATGGACAGAAGTATGTTAAAAAATAAAAAAAAGATAGCTGGGTGCACAAGACTCAGGATAAACAAGCGCCCAATCCTGGTAGGTGCACTGGTGCCAGGACTGGAAAAAAATGACCGTGCAAAATTCTCAGGACACGGAAACATTCCTACAATGGGGCTAGGCCAGGCGCAGGGGCAGGATGGCCCCCCCCCCCTCTTGTAGAAGGAAATATTAGTCCACAAAAATCACAAAAGCTGATAGGCCAAAAAAGAGCCATAAAGATGACTGAGTGGACTACTGAGGATAAGAAAGAAATTCTGTATTGTCACTATCATGCAAGAAGCCCAGAATTTCCAGACAGAAGATATACAAAAAGATTACTAGAGAAATTAGAGGAAAGAAAAATACTTCTACAAGGAAAACTGTCAGAAGCTTCAAATGTAAAATTGTGTTAAATAATACAATAGATCCATGTAAAACATTACACAGACCAAGAAATCTTGGGCCATTTGGAGAAAGAAATGACTGAGGAAGTGCGAAAATATAAAGAACAAAATCTACAGACTTTTGAAAGGTATAAAAATGAAATATGGACAAGAGAAAGAAAAACAGATCTGATATGGTGCAATATTTATGCAAAGGAGAACGCCAAATTAATCATCACAAAAAAAGCAGCCCCAAAGATATTCAAAGAGAAGTACATAGTTTCATAGTTTCATAGTACTGTACTAGGCTATCTGCCCTGGGGCATTTGTAAGCCTAGCCATAGTGATGTGGCTTTTGCCACCCCATGAAATGGTACAAAAAATGTACAGAATAAATTTAGAATACTGTGCCTCTGTCTAGTAGTGACACAATGAAGGTCCCCTTATATAACAGAATTAGTTTACTGTGCCCCTGTCTAGCAGTGGCACAGATGTGACCCCTGGGGTAAACTTACGATCTCCCATCCACTCATCAAGATTTCTCTTGAAGAGAGTCAGTGAGGGGCTCTGCCTAATACGAACTGGGATCTTGTTCCAAAGCATGGGAAGCCTCTGGGTTATGAATCTACCCCTCCAGCATGTCCTATTCATACTTGTGCCGAGGTTTAAGTCTTTAGCTCTCGTGGTCCTGATGGATTTGGATTTTTTGAGGTGGAGCATGTCCATCAGATCCTGATTGGACATGGCCTTGTACATCAGGCAGAGATCACCTCTAAGCAGGCGGTATGCTACTGAATAGAGCTGAAGTTTCTTTAGTCTGGCAGAATAAGACATATGTTGGAGACACTTGATCCTCTTGGTGAGGTACTTTTGTGGTCTCTCCAGCTGTTGCAAATGCCGGGTGAGGTACATACCATATGGGGCATTGTACTCAATCATGGGTCTGATGAGGGAGGAATATAGGGGTACAATGACCTCCTTGGATCTTGGTGTGAATCCCTTCATGATGAGGTGTGCATGGTAGAATGTTTTTCTAACCACTTTGGCAATGTGGGTGTCAAATGAGAGGTCGCTGTCGTCTTGGGTCCCTAGGTCTCTGATTACTTTTTCCGTACTCAATGGGTTGCTGTCTATGTGATAATTTGTGGGTACTTTGTTTTTCCCAAAGGGGACGACTATACATTTTTTGGCATTTAGTTTAAGGCCGTGACTCCGGCACCAGTTGTCTGTTTCTGTGAGGCCTTTTTGTAGGATGTGTGTGTCTGCTGGTGTATCGACTATGGCGCCTAGTTTGCAGTCATCTGCGAACTTTGTCAGCCACAGCCCTCCCATGTTTGCTTTAACATCTGAGAAATAAATGCCAAACAAGAGGGGTCCCAGGACAGATCCCTGTGGGATACCACTTGTGACTGGCTTTGAGTCTGACATTGCTCCAGCGATTTTAACTTTATGGGTTCTGTCCTTTAGCCAGTTTGCAACCCATCTCGTGACATAAGGGTTTGCTTTTAAGCTGTTGAGCTTATCTATGATGCCTGAGTGGGGTATTGTGTCGAAGGCCTTAGCCAAGTCCAGGTATGCTCTATGGACTGCTTTGCCCTCATCAATGGCTCTAGTGACTGTTTCGAAAAAGTCAACCAGGTTTAAAAGGCAGGATCTGCCCTTTACAAAGCCGAACTGGGTGGGGTCAAGTGTCTGTAGGTCCCCTATGTCTCTGTTTATGAGTTCCATAATGATTCTTTCCATAGCTTTGCAGACCAGGCTGGTTAAGCTTATGGGGCAGTAGTTTCCAGGGTCTGTAGAGGCACCCCCCTTGTGGAGTGGGACCACTGTTGCTGTACGCCAGTATTCAGGTACATATCCCGAAGTAAGGCTAAGGTTAAATAGCATTTTTATGTGTGGGTTTAGCTCCTCTTGGAGTTCACGTAACACGCAACCTGGGACACCGTCAGGTCCCATTGATGCTGTGTTTTTTGCTTTGTTTAGGGCGGTTCTCACTTGGACATCTGAGATGACAGGGAGATTACATTCAGCTGGGATAAGTATTTCTTCTTTTGGGGGTGAAGGAGGGGAGAAATTTGCACTGAACCTGTCAGCCAGAATGTTGGCAATATCTGTGGGTTCAGTGTATTTTTTGTTGTTGTGAACCAACTCTGAGCATATCTGAGGGTTTCCACCCAGGTTTCTAACATAGCTGAAGAAGCCTTTGTGGTTATCTTTAGTGTCCTTAGCGATTTTTCTCTCAAAGTTGGCCTTGGATGTTTTTATGAGAGAATGTAGTTTTCTGCTAATGTTGATCAGAGATGTCTTCCCTTCATGGGATTTTGCTCTGACGTGCAGTAGCTTCCTTCTTTGTTATACAATTTGTTTATGGCTGAGGTCCACCAGACAGGACGCTTACCTTTGGTGGAGAGGGACTTGGATTTGTTTGGGATTGCATGATCCATGCATTCTTGGAGATGTCCATAGAAAGCATTTGTGAAGGATTCGGCATTGTGGGATGTGGTATCCACTGGCACAGTGGGCTTAAAGGATACCATCTCAGTCTTAAGAAGAGTGAAGTCTGCTTTTGAGAAGTTTTTCACTGTGGTCTTTTTTGCTGGGGGTGGAGGTGGAATATGTATATCCAGGGTGATTAGCTTGTGGTCAGATCTCACTAGTGAGGGGTATACTTCCGGTGTGGAGCATTTTGTCCCCATGTTTGTGATGATCAGGTCTAGTATATTATCTCCCCTAGTGGGAGAGGTGACTAGATGTTCCAGTGCATTTGAATTTATGAATTCCAGGAACCTTTGGGCTAGGGTATTAGGGCTAGAATAATGTACCCAATCTATGTTTGGGTAGTTGAAGTCTCCCAGTATGATGGTATTTTGTGATAGATTCATATCCTCCAATGTCTTCAGGAAGGCTGAGTGGGGTTCTTGAGATTGGGAGGGTGGTCTGTAACATGCTAGCAGTTGTATAGCAGTTTTGCCTATGGTTAGTTGCACCTGTATGGTCTCTGATGCTTCATGTGTTGCTACTAACCTGGAGGTGTGGGTGTCCTTGATGAATATGGACACTCCCCCTCCCTTTGTGGTTCAGCCTGGGTTTTGGGGCCGAAAAGCATGATACAAGGTATAGTCTGGTAGCGCTGGGGTGCTCTCAGAAGCCTTGAACCAGGTTTCAATTACTGCACAGACGTCGATGTTCTCCATGCTGAGGAGTGCATCAAGTGCCTGCATCTTGAGATTTAGACTTCTGGCGTTGAGCAGCATTACCCTTAGTTTTTTTCCATTTTTGTTTTCTAAGGAGGTGGGTTTGTCTTTTGAGCCTTGCCTAAAAAGGCACTATGGGGGTGGCAAGAGCCTTAGCCAATATCCGGAAGCCCAGTGGTGACAGGTGTAAGCCATCCCTTGCAAAGCAGCGTGGCTTGTCCAACATGTCACCCCAGGCAGACAGACATTGGATCCCCTTAGAATGACACCAGTACTTGAGCCAATTGTTAAAGCTGATCATCTTGTCTTTGTATTGTGGTATCATTCTTGGTGAGGGCAAGATGCTGCTCAGGGTCAGGGTCATACCAGCCTGGGCTACATAATCGGAGAGCTCCTGTATGTCTCTTTTTATGTAGTCCAGGGAGGTACGTCTCAGGTCATTCACACCAGCATGGACAATGACGGAGTCATATTTGTACTTGCTTTGGAGTGACTTGAGTGCGTGTGTTATGTGGCGGATCCTAGCTCCTGATAGACAGCTCGCAGTCACCTTCTCCTTGTTCAGCCTGGTCAGTGGGACATCAGTGTGTCTGATTATAGAGTCACCTATTACTAGTGTATCAGGCAAGGTGTTTGGCCTTAAGGGCTGTGATTGGTTGACACACTGATTTATTGAAGTATGTGTTGCATGTGTTTTATTTTGAGGTGGTGGATTTTTGGATGTCTGCTTTGGGAGCCTCTGTTGTTTTGGTAAGTTTTTTTATTAGAGCCTCCGAGTATGTCTTTGTGTTTTTATGTGTTTGGTTTGTAGTTGTGGTAGGTCTATGTGGGACTGGGATTGTTGTGTGTGTGGTTGCCATCTCCTCCTGAGTTGAGAGAGTTCAGCCTCCAGTTTGGCTATATAGTTGCATCTCTCACATGTATTTGTGTTTGTTGGGAGGAGGAGAGGGTTGTCTGTGTACATGAGACAATTGTAGCATTGTCTCAAGATACCCAGATTGACCAGCTGAATTGGAGATGATGCCAGTAATCCACCACTCGACATGCTAGAACAGTATAAGGGAGTGCTGTACCTTTAAGGGAAGTGGATATTCACAGGGGTGGTAAGTAGATGTAGTGCTTTACTTAGTATGAGAGTGCTTACTTAGTAGAGAAGTATTGAGAACAAGTGCTAGGCTTATAATATAGTGAGTAGTCTGGTTATACTAAGAGTAGAGCTTCCTTAATGGAAAATTTGAAGAGCAGACTTGGTGGAGCCAGAAAAAGTTTAACCTTGTTTAACCGGCGACAACAATCAGCAAAGCCGCAAACGCGGATTTTAAACAGTGAACTACAAAAGAGCTAGAAATGGTCCAAAACAACCAATTACTACAGCTTCTTGTGCTGAGGTCACTTCCTACAGGGACAGGTAGGCTGCTCAAGGCTCCCCACTCCCACTGGTGAGCAAAGAAACTTCCTTCTATCCAAGTAAGGTAATGGACAACACAGGAACTACACCACAGACCAGAATACAGCAATGCCTGTAAACTGGTCTAAACTAGTCGAGGAGAGGCGGGAAAACAAGGATTATTTTTTGTTTTTTTGTTTTTTTGGTAGAAACACACAGAAAATGCAGAAACAGTGATACATTAGTAATACAGGCTAGCACACTTTAGTGGGCAGCCTCCACAGTTAAATTAAACAAACAAACAAACAAACAAACTTTCGATCAAATTCGACTAAAATGTAACTTTAAGTGCAGATTTTAAAATAATGCAGCAAACAGTTAAAAAACAGGCAAAGCCATTCAGATATGGAAACATTTCACAATAAAAAATAAATAAATAAATAAGATCACAAAGAGGGACAGCAGAACAGACAATTAGTAAAGCAGAAGTTAAAAAAAATAGAAGGTGAAGTTATGGAATACTTCTGAAGTAAAGGATTTAGTGTAGAAAGTCTAACTCGGGTTATATCACTGCATGATAGAACAATGGGTCCCCAAAGTAAGGAGAAACAGGAGGAGCAGGAGACATTTGAAGAAATATGGACATGGGAAAGAAAAAGAGATTTAATATGGTGCAATACTTATGCAAAGGAGAAAGCAAAACTAATCAATACAAACAGAGCAGCACCAAGGATTTTTGAAGAGAAATATAGGCAAAGGCATCAGGACATGGAAAGTTTTACAATACAAAAAATAAGAAAACAAATAGCAAACGTAGAAAACAGGATTAGTAATGGAGAAGTTAAAGAAATAGAAAATGAGGTTATGGATTACCTGCGAAGTGAAGGATTTATGTAGAAAATCTAACTCAGATAACATCACAGCAGGATACAGGAATGGGTCCCCAAATTAAGGAGAAACTAGTGGAGTGAGAAACATCTGATCTGTTGCCATGCTTTGATACGTTCATAGGAAACCAGTACAAAACTTCAGTTGAAGCTGCACAACAAGAAAAGGAACAGGACACTGTGGCAACTCTGACACAGTCAATGTTATGGAGTTATAGGCCAGTGAGTTCCCCTATGAAAGAGCAGCAGATGACACAGGATGAAATTGAAGAAAATGTGTCACAGGAAGATGCTATGGAACTTTCTATAGAATGCCTGCAGGGAATGGTGAACAAAGAATGTGCCCTCAGTTTAGAAAAAAACGATCTTAGAGAAGAGTCACTTGATTTAATAGACATGAACAGACATATTATCATCAATGAAAGAAACTGACTACAGAAAGGCAATAAAATCCAAAGAGCTAGATGTTTGATGAAAAAAATAAACACAGTAATTAGGACAGTCCATAGGGATTCAAGTGATATAACAAAAGTAGATGTTTTTTGTGGACTTTATTACTGTGCAGCTAAATTAATGACATATAAAGTCTTACCACAAAAACCACAGGATAGTAAGGGAAAGGAAGGCCAGAAATTGAATGTCATCATGGAAGTATCAAATAGAAAAAAACATAAAGCAACTAAAACAAGAAATGTTACTGTTCAAAGAGTATATAAGAGGGAACAGATCAACAAAAAATATTCTGAAAGATAGACGTGATAAAAGCCATGTGCAGTATCAGAACAGATCAGGATCTATTGTGCACCATCACAAATAATAATCTAAAAGTATCTGCACAGGCAGAAAAACTAACACGATATGTAGATAAATAAAAAGTAAAAGTATAAAATAAGCAATTTATTGATGACTCAAAAAAGTTTTATAAAGAATTGGGAAACACGGCAAAAGGAATTGAAACATCACACAAAAAAGAAGTAATAGATGCATTTTGGAGAAATATCTCTGAAGACCCTGTGGAACATAACAAAGATGATAAATGGACAGAAGTAGTAAAAAAAAAGATTTTCATATGTATAGGATATGAAATGGGATGAAGTAATGGCCAGAGAGATTGAAACAAAGTTAAGAAAAGCTCCTAACTGGAAAACTCCAGGCCCAGATGCAGTACCTAACTTCTGGCTAAAAGTATTAACATCTTTACATGAAGACTTAGCCATGAGCAAGAAATATTAATACACACACCCTGAACAGACACCAGCCTGGTTAACAACAGGGAGAACAATACTCCTACTTAAGAGCAAACCTGCAAGCTATCCTAAAAACTACATACCAATAGCTTGCCTTCTAATGATGTATAAACTATATACTGGAACTGATGTTGACAGAGTTTATAGTCATTTAGAAGAAAACTCAATCATAGCAATAGAACAAGAGGGTGATAAAAGAAAGTCATATGGAACAAAGGATCATTTGCTGTTAAAGTCATAATGGAGAACTGTAAAAAGGGGAAGAATCTAAGTATGGCATGGATAGACTAAGAAAAAACATCTTACAGTATCCCACATTCATGGATAGAAGAGTGCTTAAAAACATATAAGATACACCCTACACTGATAAATTACATTACAGTGACCATGAAACAGTGGCAAATTATTTTGCAGTTAAGCCAAGATAAAGAACAAATCTTTATTCCAGAGATAAAAATTCAAAGGGGAATATTCCAGGGTGACTCTCTGTCACAACTGCTCTTTTGTCTTGTGCTTATCCCATTAAGCTGTCTACTTAACAGATTAGGTCATGGCTACAATTTTGCTCCCAGAAAACAACAAAGTGTAAAAACTTCTCATCATCTTTTTGCAGATGATTTAAAACTGTATAGTTCATCAGCTGAGGAAATGAAAGCACAACTGCAAGTGGTCAAAACTTTTTCAGATGACATAAGAATGTCATTTGGTCTTCATAAAAGTGCAAAAGTAACCTTTAAAGCAGAAAAACTGCACACCAAGAAAACATCAGTTTGGGACAGGAATATGATATAAAAGAACTTGAGAAAGTGGAAGTGTATAAACAGTTGGGAAATGAAGGATCAACAATAAAATATGATCAAATGTGAATAAAACTTAGTAAGGAACATTTCAGAAGACTAAAATTAATACTGAAAACAGTGTTGACATCTCAGAACAAAGTCCAAGCTATAAACCAATTTGCTCTTCCTGTCCTAGCTTACAGTTTTGGAGTGACTGTCCGGCCCCAAAAGGTGCTGGATAGGTTGGACAGGAAAACAAGAAGGACGCTTCATGCTCATTAAATGATTTATAAAAATCAGTGCATACCAAGATTATATATTCCTCATTCTGAAGGAGGTATGGTCCTCCTTGAAACTGATTACATGTATAGATCTGCAATTGTGGGACTGCATACATATCTGCTGGCCTCAAGACCCAAACATAGTGAACATTTTGAAACATGAGGAGAATATGTCTAAGATGAATTCCATGCTTAGTTTAGCAGTAGTGTACTGGCATCAAGTGAGAATGGAAACCAAACCAGAAGTAGATAAAAATCAGGCAGAAAATGAATGTGCCAAAAAGCAAAAGAAAGAATATAAGGTGATGGAGCAGATGAGAATTCAAGAAATATGGAAAATGCATAAATATAATTGCAAGTACAGAAAACTCTTTGAACAACCTCATGTTGATTAGAACTGAACACAGGAATGCTTCAGGAGAGGTGAATTTAAACCAAAAAACAAAAGGGTAATATTGGTGGTTTACAAAGTCCATTGAATGTGTGAGAGAAACAGACAAATGTAGGTTTTGTAAAAGAGAACTGGAAACAGTTACACATCTAGTTGCTGGTTGTGATATACTAACGGCAGAAGGACTGTATACTGAAATACATAATTATGGGGTAAGACTGTTGCATTAGGGATTGTGCAAACATTATAATACTAAAGTAGCTGAAGAAGACTGGAAACATGAGCCACAAAGAATCACAGAAAATGATGAAGTTTGTATCACATGGGATCATCCATTTCCAACAGTTCAAGAAACAGATGCGAGAAAACCAAATATAGTAATCCATGAAAAGAAGACAAAAATAGCACTGATCATTGAAATTACTACACCCAGTGACTATAGTGTCTTACATATAGAGAGACACAAAGTCGTAAAATATCAAGATTTGCAGGCAGAAACAAGGGCAATGTGGAATAAATATATCCCGACAGTTCCAGTAGTACTAGCAGCAATGGGTCTTATAAAAAAAGAATTTACAATCCTATTTAGATATGTTACCGAAACATGTAACTCCATACAAACTACAGGAGGAGTCATTACTAGGCACATTGCGGGTGCTGTGAAGAACACTTCTGGCTAACATCAAAAACTGAAGCAATACTAATTTCATGAACTTTAATCATACTTTGACTTAGGAACAGGACCCATTCTCGTCATGGTATTAGAAACCCAAAAGACTTGGGAGAAATTAAAAAAAGCAAAACAATAATACAAAACATTCTATAAAATGTACACATATATGAAACATCTCAACATTGCAGTTGTAGTTATGAACAAGTTTGGTTGCACGTTGTATGGTACTGACACCTACAGGAGTGAAGTACTAAAGTCTCTTACACTGAAACTTCAACAAAGTTTTTTGCAAACTTATGTAATGTATATTTCTTCACAAATGGTTACATACCTAACAACCAAGCGTATAGTCTCCTGTTCAGTGACATGTCTCTTCTTAGAAGTGTCTGTGAAGCAGCTGAAAGAATGTCTATCATTTCAGATCTGGATATCACAATGGCACTCTTGTCGGCATCCTAGCAATGAAAAATGCATGAACGGTGGAAATATCAAACGTTTGTACAAAGTTTCTACTCATTCATTTGTAAAAACAAATTAACTGTATTAGCTGGGCAAATTAGGATGAAGTGAAAGGGTATTTAACTATAGCCTAGAACACACTAAAACATACATAAACGATAAAGACAGTGATGCATACTCAACAGCCATTCAAATTAAGATGCAATGTTATAAATTTAAAGAAATGCAAAAACATGACAGAAACACAATCACAGATACTCATTCCAATGATGAAAGTACAGCTGAGTTTTCTCCCTTTCAAACTAACACAACAAAGTTACTACCATCAATTTATGAATAAACTGCAAATAAAACTAGTTAATATTGACTCAGGAACTCTGAAAGCTAATTTTTACATAAGCCCTCTTTTGATAACCAGTGACTTGAAACAGCACTTTCAAAACAAGCCCCAGCAGCATGGAACAACTGGCAATGAAGAAAAATATAGGGATGTTACCAGTTTAAAAATTCAACTATTAAGTAAGCATCTAATAGAAGCAAATAAGAGACACTGCACTGATAAATCTAGCTAAAATGAAACAAAATTAACTCAGCTTTGTTAATCTGAGCTCACAAATTCTTATGTAATCAATGCACAAATTTTACATATGCATATAACCTGAAACTGATACTAGTGGTAACATATCATAAATTGATCTTACAAAGCTTAGATTTATTAACAATTTAATTTATTACTTACATCAACTATCTGACCTGTTCCATACATGTACCTTCATTATGTAAGCAAGAGTTGTACTACTAGAATTGCTTAGCATGTTTGTCACATATGCATTAAATGTGAAAGTGTATTTTCTCACAATGCACTATACTGACTTTCTCACAAGATTTGTATAGACTTTCTACTACATATATAACTGAGTGACCCACTGAGTTCATGTTACTGTACTGTGTATATTTGCTTGATCCTGTAAAAATTTGCTAAAAGGCTTGTGTTTTACCAAAAAAAGTGTCACCGGACCAGAGTACTGACCCAGTTAATAAATGTTAAGAAAATAAATACCCAAATAAAAGCAAAAATCTGACAGGTGGTCAAGGTAACCATAAATCATAACATTTAGACTTTCCCACCTTATGTGTACTTTCCTCGCTAGAATCTTATTAGCCATCACCCTTTGTCCTTATGATAAATATGATACGACTTTAGCATACAGGCATTATCTTCAAAAAATGGGTAGATTGGACACTAAAATGGATTCAGTCAAAGAAAATTGCAACAAACAGCCATATGCTTAAAAATATAACTGTGCAGCAAAGTTTTCAAATAAGAAGTATGGAAGTTGTTTAAAATAAGGAAGGGAGAGTGAAATAATTAGAAACACAAGTAGAATTTTTACTAAAACAAAACAATTGGATGCTAGAGAAGATAAATGAATAGGGAAAGAAGGAACAACTTAGAAATTTATGGCATCCCAGACAATCTTAAGGGTGGTGAATATTCTTACCTCTTGTATTCTTAATATTCTGAACCTCCCTGAAGCAGGTTTGTATGGTACTGAGACAGCGTATAGAGGTTTGTCTAAACTATCAACAAAAATGGATTTTCTACACAACCTATTATTAGTAAAATTAATCTTTAATATAGACACAAAGACTTTGTTGCAAAAATGACTGGTTGAATCCCCCACATAAACTAGAAGGAACTATTATAACATCTGACAATGATTACTACACTAAACTAGTTGAAAAAAGGAAAGCATGTCTTTGTTATGTTATAGAACTAAAGAAAAAAAATAATAAAAGTTCACTTGCTTTTTCCTGCAAAACTTAAAACTATTTTTAAATGAGGGATTAAAATGTTTAACACATTAGAGACTGATATTTCTTATGTACAAAATAATAATATTCTTGACATGTGAGGGACACAGATTGGTTCACTACTTCTTTAAAAAGACAAGCTACAAATTGTAAGACACTGGGGATGCACAAGCCAGTGCATTTCTTTGTGCTGGTCCCAAGCCCGGATAAATGGGGAGGGTTGCATCAGGAAGGGCATCCGGCGTAGAACCTCTGCCAAAAATTACTGATGCAGAGAACTTTTCATAATTACATACCAGATCGATCGAGGCCCAGGTTAACAACGACCGCCACCAGTACTGTTAGCCAATAGGGTGCTGGCGGAAATTGGGCTACTGTTGGCCGAAGGAGAAGAGGAGGGCGAAGGCATGCCCGAAGGCAGGAAGAGAGGAGGAAGGTTAGGAGTGTAGCAGTGAGGGTAGGAACTTTGAATGTTGGCAGTATGACTGGTATAGGAAGAGAGCTAGCTGATATGATGGAGAGAAGGAAGGTTGATATATTGTGCATGCAAGAGACCAGATGGAAGGGAAGTAAGGCCAGGTGTTTAGGAAACGGGTTCAAATTGTTCTATCATGGTGTGGATGGCAGGAGAAATGGGGTAGGGGGTATACTAAAGGAACAGTATGCTAAGAGTGTTTTAGACATGAAGAGAGTGTCTGACAGAGTGATGTTTATGAAGCTCGAAATTAATGGTGTAATGATGAATGTTGTCAGTGCATATGGCTCCACAAGTTGGGTGTGCGATAGATGAGAAAGAGAAATTTTGGAGCGAGTTGGATGAAGTTGTGGTGAGTGTACCCAAGGGTGAGAGACTAGTGATTGGAGCGGACTTTAATGGGCATGTTGGTGAAGTGAACAGAGGGGATGAGGAAGTGATGGGTAGGTATGGTGTTAAGGAGAGGAATGCAGAAGGTCAGATGATTGTGGATTTTGCGAAAAGGATGGACATGGCTGTGGTGAATACGTATTTTAAGAAGAGGGAGGAGTATAGGGTGATGTACAAGAGTGGAGGAAGATGCACACAGGTGGATTATATCCTATGTAGGAGGGCCAGTCTTAAGGAGATTGGAGACTGTAAAGTGGTGGCAGGGGAAAGTGTAGTTAAACAGCATAGAATGGTAGTCTGTAGGATGACGTTGGTGACCAAGAAGAGGAGGAAGAGTGTGAAAGCAGTGCCAAGGATTAAATGGTGGAAGTTAAAAAAGGGTGATTGTGAAGTGGAGTTTAGGGAAGAGTTAAGACAGGCACTGGGAGGCCTAGGAGCGAATAGCTGGGTAACTACAGCAGAACTAGTAAGGGAGACTGCTAGAAAGGTGCTTGGTGTGACATCTGGACAGAGGAAGGAGGACAAGGAGACCTGGTGGTGGAATGAGGAAGTACAGGAGAGAATACAGAGGAAAAGGCTGGCGAAGAAGAAGTGGGATTGTCAAAGAGATGAAGAAAGTAGACATGAGTATAAGGAGATGAGGCGCATGGCAAAGAGAGAGGTGGCGAAAGCTAAGGATAAGGCATATGGAGAGTTGTATGAGAGATTGGACACTAAAGAGGGAGAAAAGGACCTGTACTGATTGGCTAGACAGAGGAACAGAGCTGGGAAAGATGTGCAGCAAGTAAGTGTGATAAAGGATAGTGAGGGGAAAGGTACTCACAAGAGAGGAGAGTGTGTTGAGTAGATGGAAAGAGTATTTTGAGAGGCTGATGAATAGAGAGAGAGAGAGAGAGAGAGAGAGAAGGTTGGATGATGTGGGGATAGTGAAACAGATTAGCAAGGAGGAAGTAAGGACAGCTATGAAGAATGGAAAGGCTGTTGGCCCAGATGACATACCAATGGAAGCATGGAGTTGCTTAGGAGAAATGGCAGTGGAATTTTTAACTAGATTGTTTAATGAAATTTTGGAAAGTCAGAAGATGCCCAAGGAGTGGAATAAAAGTGTTTTGGTACCTCTCTTTAAGAATAAGGGTGATGTGCAGAGTTGCAGTAACTACAGAGGGATAAAATTGATCAGTCACAGCTTGAAGTTATGGGAAAGAGTAGTAGAAGCTAGGTTAAGAAGGGAGGTGATGATTAGTGATCAGCAGTATGGTTTCATGCCAGAAAAGAGCACTACAGATGCAATGTTTGCTCTGAGAGTGTTATTGGAGAAATACAGAGAAGGTCAGAAGGAGTTGCATTGTGTCTTTGTAGACTTGGAGAAAGCATATGACAGGGTGCCTAGAGAAGAGTTGTGGTATTGTATGAGGAAGTCGGGAGTGGCAGAGAAGTATTTAAGAGTGGTACAGGATATGTACGAGGGTAGTGTGACAGTGGTGAGGACTGCAGTGGGAGTGACAGATCAGTTTAAGGTGGAGGTGGGATGACATCAAGGATCAGCTCTGAGTCCTTTCTTATTTGCAGTGGTGATGGACAGGTTGACAGATGAGATCAGACAGGAGGCCCCGTGGACTATGATGTTTGCAGATGACATTGTGATCTGTAGTGAGAGTAGGAATCAGGTTGAGGAAACTCTGGAGAGGTGGAGATATGCTCTAGAGAGCAGAGGAATAAAGGTCAGCAGGTCTAAGACAGAATATATGTGTGTAAATGAGAGGGAGGGTAGAGGAATGGTGAGGATGCAGGGAGTAGAGTTGGTAAAAGTGGACGAGTTTAAGTACTTGGGATCAACAGTTCAGAGTAATGGTGAATGTGGAAGAGAGGTGAAGAAGAGAGTACAGGCAGGGTGGAATGGGTGGAGAAGAGTGTCAGGAGTGATTTGTGACAGACAGGTACCAGTAAGAGTGAAAGGGAAGGTCTACAAGTGGGTAGTGAGACCAGCTATGTTATATGGGTTGGAGACAGTGGCATTGTCAAAAAGGCAGGAGTCAGAGCTGGATGTGGCAGAGTTAAAGATGTTAAGATTTGCACTGGGTGTGACTAGGATGGATAGGATTAGGAATCAGTATATTAGAGGGTCAGCTCATGTTGGACAGTTTGGAGACAAAGCAAGAGTGACGAGATTGCGTTGGTTTGGACATGTGCTGAGGAGGGATGAAGGGTATATTGGGAAAAAGATGCTAAGGATGGAGCTGCCAGGTAAGAGGAAAAGAGGAAGGTCTAAGATAAGGTTTATGGATGTGGTGAGAGAGGACATGCAAGTGGTTGGTGTGACAGAGCAAGATGCAGAGGATAGGAAGAAATGGAAAGAGATGATCCACTGTGGCGATCCCTAATGGGAAAACCCGAAAGATGATGATTACTTCTGAAAAACTTAAGGAGAAATAATCTGTCTTTTAATTTGAAGTATATGTACAATAAAAACAGTTGTTTTGTTACATATGTTATAAACAGATGAACACTTTTATGGTAAGTGTGTATTTGATTATTTAATATACATAATGAAAAACAAAATACTACTTAATACTTATTATGAGAAATAATGGGTTTCATATACTTATTTGTGTTTATAACACATCAGCTTAGTTAGTATAATACTAACAATGTTATACTACAGTAAAAAGCTGTAGCAAAAAATAATAAATGCCATACACAAACTAAAATTCATGTTTAATAGTACATCTAACAATAGTGAGTTTCCATTATCTCATTGTTTTGTTGCGAAATGTAGCAAACATTCAATAAGTTCTGAATTTAATTTTAATACTGACAGATGCAGTTGCCTTTAATCCCAACAAGAAATCAGAACCAGTAGAGCAAGCCTGGCCTGGTAGTCAGCACAGAGTTTTAAGGAGCTGTTAATGAGCTGTTTCCTGTGTCCCGGTGGTTCAGGATTACACTTTTTATCCTCCATAGCCTATATGTCTCTGATCAAGTCACCTAACCAGACAGTGCTCCCAGTCTATGTCTCAAAAGATCCATGGAGATCAGTGCTCTATCCTGGTTAATAAACAAAAACATATATATAATAATTAATATAAGCCAATTGTTTAAATACTTTTCTTTATATGAACACAACAGCAGCCACTCAAGCTGTTGGGACCAGATGTTGTTTCAGCAGTATACCATGAATAAGTTTTCTTCACAAAAAGTATGACGATTTAGAGAACTGAAACTCTGTATAGCTGTACCACTTGGGTATGGATTTCATTGCTGTTTATGAGGCTTCATAAGGTTAGAGTGTGAAACAGCAAAATCACATATATAAGCAGTGTTTCCCTGAGATAAAAATGACAACAGTGATCTTTTGTAAAATACAGTGATACAGCTAACAGGAAAAGTAAACAAATTAAATTATATAGCAAATGCTCACTGCTGTTCAGAAAAATGAGCACACTGATTGGACAGCCCAACCAGTGTGCCCAATGTAAGTCGAGCATATACCAATAGAAAAATGTCCAGCTGCTGAAGTACCATTGAGCAGCCAGACTTTCTACTGGTATATGCTGAGGGACAGAGCAAAATATAAGAAAAATCAGGTACATTCTACAAAGCCAAACAAACAGAAACCTACCAGACCTATCTGATTTCCCTTATATGTCTGCACTGACCCGAATAAATTGCTATTTTTAAAATAAGTTTAAAAAAAAAAAAAAAGCACCAATGCAATTTCTACTTTCTCCATCAATTTTCCTGTGCTGATGTAATATAAATGCATGAAAAAGTAATTGCCATATGCATGCACAGTATATTAGTATAGGGGAAGACAATGCAGATGAAGACTTAAGTACCCTTATACAAATGTATTACTTGAGAAAGATAAGCAATTTATTTTCTTAAATAATGTAATTGTATAATAGCAATAATCCACCGCTGTTTGTGGACATATCAGGATTTACCCATGGGGTGCTTTGTTTAATCACCTGGGCTTTGCCCTTGTGATCAAACCACAACAATTTTGGGTAAATCCTGATATACCAAATGATACAACCTCTGCGAGTACGGCAGCTGCAGGGTCCCAAAGAGAAAAGTGTACAAGGCAAAAAAAGAAGCAGGACCAGCATACAAGGCACCTTGAAAGTAAATTTATTGATTTGAGGTTCTTATCTAAATCCTGATATACCCATATACAGTCATGGATTATTGCTTAATTAAAACATTCTTTAGATTCTTACACATTTGAATATTAGAAGAAATATTTAAAGTTGCAGCATACAAACAATCTGCTGGAGTCGTGTGTTATATTAAGTAACTTGTTAAAGCACACTGTTTAAATACATTTTTATGGGTTTAAGAGAGAATAGAATGATAAGTGCTGTATACTTTACAAATTTAAAATTATTAGCAATACTTTGGTGGGCTTCCTCATGTCAGAACATATTGGTCTGAATTAGTGTAAATATGTTAAAGGAGTATAACATGGATTTGTAATACAAGTTGTCATACTAGATCAAAGATTACCACATTTACATATTTTAATATTAAATAAGGTACACAGTGAATAGCAACAAAAGTAGGACATACTGGCGCAGACAAAGATTTATACAGTATATTAATATTTAGATATAGACATTTTACAATTGTTTTCAGCTGATAATTAAATGTTGAGAATAAAATATAAAATATCCAAAGGTAAGAACTCATTTTTATTATTTTTGTCTGTTTAATGAGAACATTTAATTTAATGAAGAGTAATTTGGTATATATTTAAAGATAGTTGCATATTACAAATAAACTGTTATAACACATCATTTACTCTCAATGACATAATTTCCTTTCATTAAACCTTAAATAAGAAGAGTAGTAGAGATATACTTGTAGATTGAAATAGTTGCTGTTGCACGTCATTTGTTACAAAATTATAACTGGGTGACAAGCCTATGACAAAACATATTTATAATAAACCGGCAAAATAAATGAGTGAATTATACTGTTACAATATTAGTGTAGCTTTTCACAGTCAGAGTGCTAATATATTTAACAATTTTGAAACTAATGCTACAGGAAGTTTCTTGATACAAAATTGAACGCTTAACTCTTACCATTTAACTAACACTGATGTCAATTCCACTGCAAGTGCAATTGTGGAACTGATTATACTTAGTGAGGAAATAAGTGAGACAGTCTAAGAAGTCTTATTCAGACTAAGAACTTTGTAGCCATATAGAAGAGGGATTTTAAAATACATGTAGTAAAGGTTATTTTTATTAACATGTTTGCCACTGTGTACATATAGCTGTTTTGTTTTTTGACGTGCAAATCTCTAGGGGGGATTCATAAAGGTTACCACAAGATATACACAATGTGTACACCTACAGGTAATTCAGTATTCAAAGACAGCCTTACCAAAATGCTTGTGCTGTCTATTCATTCAGAAAGGTAACTTACTAAGTGTACACATCATGATAACATTTATATTTATTTCAGATATGGTTATTATATCCTGACTGCTAGATAAATTATACAATTTAAGAAAGAAGAGTGTACTTGACCCTAATGAAGCCGACATATTTAAAGTTAATGGGCACTTTAAAAGCTTTAAATAAATATTAATGGTACAAAAAGTGGCAAGAAAAGGACATTTTTACTATAATATTTACATTTAAAGAAAGCTGATGAGGTCTTTTTACAATAAATTAATTTAATTAAACAGCATATCAACAAATTGGAATATAGAACTTATCCAATTTTAGCAACCTCTTCCATTATAGAAAAAGAGGTACAATCTTATTTAAAAATTAATTAAAATGAACTAAAACACTCATTAGATTATTGATCATTTGAATATTAGAATAAATACTTAAAGTTAAAATACATTTATAAGTTGAAGTATGCAAAAAAGTATTATTCAAATAAAGTATACAACAAATATTACTCGTATACAATGATCCAAAGGGTCTGTTTACTCTAATGAATATCGAATTTCAGAAAATATTTACTTTGGCAATTTTATATTGGTTTCTAGGAATACATGCTCATATACATAAAAGTGGAAAGCTATAAAGGAATGATGATGAAGCAGGGGGAAATTCAAGAAAGAAGGAAAAAGTGGAATTTTGGACACAGATCTTTAGGGAGAATAACAACAGGCATACAGAATATTATACTTATAAAGTAGCAGGGGCAGCCACGGTGGTGCAGCAGTTAGCATTGTCACCTCACAGCAAGAAGTTCTCCGGTTCGATCCTTGGCTGGGGTGCCTTCTGTGCAGAGTCTGCATGTCCTCCCTGTGGTCACGTGGGTTTCCTCCGGGTGCTCCGGTTTCCTCCCACATCCCACAGTAGGTGGATTGAACACTCTAAATTGGCCCTAGGCATGAGTGCGTGTGTGTATGTGTGTGCCTTCTGTGGAAGGTTGGGCACCGAGCTGGCAACTCGACACTGTAAAACTCCACTGCCAATCATGAGCGGACAGGTGATCCACTGTGGCGACCCCTAACTGGGAAAAGCCTAAAGAAGAAGATACTTATAAAGTAGCAGAAAGTATTTTAAGGACTAAGCCAACATGAGAAAGGAGAATCTACCAATAGGGATAACTGCAATTAAGTGCACAGAGAATAGGCAAGAGAGGGCTAGAAAACTGGAAAAGGAAACGAGGTATTGGGAGACTACAGATTACAGACTGCCTTCCCTATCAGGGACTGATATCAGACTGTAGTCAAACAGAATGGGATACAGGAATAAAAGTCAAAGACCTGCTCTGGTATAGTTTTAGTTGACTCTAAGAGCTACTGTTAAAAAGGGATAATTAGTAGGGCATATAAAATAATGCACAATAACTATCAATCAGAGAAGGTTAGAAAAAATTGGAAAGAGAGGCTAGATAAGCAATTCACAAGAAAACAATGGGAGGACATATGCATAGTTCCCAATTACTCAACAAAGTCTAAAAGAATCAGGATTTTTGCCTGGAAGTATTTGCATAGGTATTTTTGGCAGACTTTAAAATTTTCCTCCACGGTACTCTGTCAGAAATATTGGGTGAGCAAATGGGTGTAACTAAGGAAATTATATTTTGAGCTCGGATACAGGATCTGAATTGCATAGACGTAGTAAGATCTTGTCAAGTTTAAATCTGGTTATTGCCAAAAACAAATTACTTAGAAACTGGAAATCAAAGTGTAAACCATCTGTATTTGACGTAATGAATATTGTAACAGAGATAAAAGAACTGGAAGTAGGATCTTTAGAAAAGGATAGGATCAAACTACATAGAAAAATTGGAAATTGTGTGAACAATGCATGCAGAATAGCATTTGGATGTGAAGTGAGGTATAAGGGAAGGCAGGGATTGATCATTGTATGTAATGTTGGATTGATAACTGCATAAATATGAACACATTGACATGCTTTGTTTTCTTGTATATAAATATATGTTTGCACATCCAATAAAAGCAATGGTGAAGCAAACCAAGGCAAATCAAAAACATTAAGGAAAAAATGTTTATTGTAAGCGCTTTAACGGCTATCAATGCACTTCTTCAGACAATCAAAAAGCTTTAACATAGCCATTATTTTACTTGACCAATAGAATTCAAGAACCAATAGAACAAGCATTTAACACATAATTAAACCATAAATAATGCATTTAAAAACAGACCCTACGTAAAAACATACAAAGGCATATTAAAACATACAATGTCTATGGACTCTATTCTTTAAAACTGGCTTGATACATATTTTATCATTTAGACCTTTACCCTTATTTTCCCTCATCCTGATTATCCATTTCATTCCACGTTTCAACTCTGTTTTCAATGTCACCACCCCCCCCCCCGTATGTCAACTTTTATTACTTCTATCACCTGAAATTTAAACTTATGATCAGACCTATATATATTCACGTTTAGCTAAGGCATTTGTGCATATCAAGTTGTTGCTATTATAAATGTGTTCTCCAATTCTATTGCGTAACCTGCGATCAGTTTTACCTATGTAAAATCTAGAGCAGACTTGACACTTAGCCAAATAAACCAGATGGCATGTGTCACAGTCTGCTCTAGCAGTGAACCTCAAATGCCTGCCTGTATCAGGATGTAAAAATTCATTACTGCTATGTACTTGCACCAATTGCATCTAGAACAGGGCATAGTACCATAAGGGGTCATGGATGTAATGGCCTCTGCACCAACCTTTGGATTGCAAAGGATTCTCTTTAAATTTTTCTTATTTTTATATATAAAACTCGGTTTGCTACCGACAACTGCCCTTACATCATTATCAGTGTTAAGTATCTGTCAAGTACTCTTTATAATAGTCTCAATTTTGTTTTATATTGCTGGAATATGTAAGGGGGACCCTAAGGGAATTGGTTTGTCTCATGTGCAGTTTATCCGAAGGGCCATCTGAGTTATATGGTTTACCTTTCCTTTCTTCTCAGATGGATTACATTCTTTAGAGTTGCATCAACCTCAGAACCATTAGAGCCCTTCCTCTCAAACCCGGTTCATAGGGCATAAGTTTTATTAAGAAAATCAGAGTCACTGACATTAAGTCAAGAAGCTCACAACCCCTGGCCTTTAACTATGTTACGGTAAATATGTGGGGGGTGCACACTATTTCTGTACAGACAATTATTTCTATAACAGTTCTTTCTAAAGGTCTTGGTGGAGAGGCTACCTTCAGCTGATATGAACACAGTAACATCCAAAAAATCTGTTGTATTTCTAGAGTAATTTAGGGTAAACTTAAGGAAAGGGGTGGTAGAATCTAAATATCAGTGAAACTGTATGAGGGACTGTTCATCCCCATTCCATAACAAAATGAGATCATCTACAAATCTCCGATAAAAAATTACTTGCTCAAAATCCCTTAAAATACATCTATTCTCCCAATGGGCCATTTCAATATTGGCATAGCTACTGGCACTGGACGTGCCCATAGCCACGCCTTTTTGTTGTACATATACCTGATCCTTGAACATAAAAATGTTATTCTCAAGGATAACTTCCATAAATAAACATATCAACTCAATAAAGGCACCATTTAAAATACTATTTTCACATATTCTTTCAACATATCAATACCAATCTCATTAGGTATGCATGTAAATAAAGGCTGCACATCCAAAGTTGCCAGACTATAGACATTATCATGTTGGTGAAGTGTTACAAAAGTATAAAAATCATTTAAAAAACATTTTGTGTCATTCAGCACAATCATTTTTATTAAGCACATTCCTTAAATGCTGTTCAACAAAAATATATATATTTTCAGTGCACCATCCCGACGGACACAATAGGCCTGAAATGTGCTTTATAGGCATTTTTATGCACTTTCAATAATCCATGCAGGGTAGGTATAATTGGTTTTTCACATAAAAGATATCTATATAGGTCCATGGTAATATTACGACCTGTTAAACAATCATATAGAGTATTGTTAACCCTTCGAATTATGTTATGTACCTGGGACACAGGAATCATGATATAAGTTTCTACATCACTAAGCATACCAAGCATAGTGTTATCATAAAGCTCCCTATCCATTACCACCACAGGGCCTCCTTTAACTGCAGGTCTAACAATGATGAAACTGTCTCTGCATAAATCTTTTAGTGCCTGCTGTTCTTCAATGCTTAAATTGTGATGGATTTTCCCCATATTCCTCCAGGAAAATAGTGAGGTAATCTCTTCCTCACATTTTTTCTCAAATACCTCAATGGCAGCATTATTAGCCTGTGTGAATAAACTAGGTTTTCTGAATGGTTTCAAGGTGTTGCGATTCATTTCAGCATCAGCAGTTTTAAAATACACAACATAATATTGTGAGTAAAACGCTTCAGGTCAATCATGCAATCAGTAATGCCAGTTAATTGTGCAGGAATGAAGCACACATACCTCTATTTAAAAGAAAGAGTTCATCAATAGACAGTGCACGAGCTGAAATATTCCACACTAAAGATTCTCTGGTGTCTGACAAATTTTCTTTAAAGTGTGGTTCTCTGTCACATCTGATATTACTTTTTTTTTTGTCCTGCCCCTGCTGATCGAGCGTCTGTTGGCAGGTGTGTTGATCGGGAAAGGGAAAGAAAAAACACTCCTATTCAGGACTATAGTGCCATGTTGTAGTTCATTGTCCGATACATTAGTAGAACTGCTGCTCATCATTTTCACAGTAGATGAAGTTGTTTTTTTCCTTGCACCTGAATTATTGTTCAGGCTGACCAGCGTCATTTCTTTAATTTAAGATTCATGTGGTGCATGCGCATTAAAGGATTTGGTTAACATAGAGTGCTCAACCGTCTCAATTGTAGATGTTGGAGTATGCTCAAATTCAACTAATTGGCCAGAATTTGCTTGTTGTTTTATTGCCGGTTTAGGCCAAGTAAACACATGCCCTGCGGAGAAGTTGGATAGATCTCTATCCAGCTTTTTCTGTTTCTGCTGCAATGTTTTACGTTCAAAGGCTGCTCCAGAGTCTAAATCATGACATAGCTTAATGTCAAGGAGGTCAGGGGAATATCTATCATACATTCCATTTTGCAAGGATAGAATAAGCTTACTTTAAGTGATAATTTAATAAAGGTGTTGAAATCAACTTTTAATAATAACACAGTAAGCACTTTTGTCACTCAAAAATGACTTCTTAGTGTTAAAAATCACTGTCAATACATTTAAATATTCCATAAAATGTCACATGATCTAAAAAGAATCACAATTACACAAGCGTCATTTTTTTTCTAGCAAGCAATGTACTGACATTTTTCTTATTATTTAAATCAAATATACTACAGGCATTTAAACTCACCTGCCAATAATTCTCCTTCTGATTTAATTTATGATCTGCAACAAATCTAAACTCACAATTTTTCACATAATTAATCACTGTAAAAATCTTTTCTCTCTCTCTACCTTGCCCAAGTACACGCTACAGGTCCTCGTGATGTGCTACTGTTGAAAGCAGGGATTTTGTAAATTGATAGCGTCATTTTAGCTTTAAAAAGGTTCTGTACCCACTGTTTCCCCAAAGTAAACTAAACATACAAGCTTCATGGCTGAATTTGCAGCTAATCCAGTGA
This sequence comes from Protopterus annectens, assembly GCF_019279795.1. Classification (NCBI taxonomy): domain Eukaryota; kingdom Metazoa; phylum Chordata; order Ceratodontiformes; family Protopteridae; genus Protopterus; species Protopterus annectens. Next base: position 1,749,740,235 of record NC_056735.1, read on the forward strand.
CTTCTTCCAAAAGCGGTACTCCCACGTTGGAACTACTCACCCTGAACCCAGCTAATGTTCTATACCTATTGTTTCCCCAAAGTAAACTAAACATACAAGCTTCACAGCTTTATTTACAGCTAACTCAGTGACTTCTTCCAGCAGCGGTATTCCCACATTGGAACTACTTAACCTGAACCCAGCTAATGTATGTGCAATTGTAAACATCCTCCTACTGCTGTGTATTTGTGACCCTCGTTCAGCTGCACATCACCGATACTCTGTACATACTCCCACCACCTCACCCACTGCTACTTTCCTTTTCAGCCTCAATAGTGGCTGTCTCACAGTGCTTAAAGGCAAAATAATCCTGTAGTTCTGCTTCTCCACTTCCTGACTATCATAACTCCTTAGCTAACCTGTCAAGCTGCCTATCTCAGCCCAGCTTACTGTCCCACAGACCCAGCTCTACTTGTTATAATTCAAATAAAGTGTCCACTCAGTGTTGCTTTACCTGTTTTAGAACTAGAGCTGACTGATAGTTTCTGCAGTCACTCTCACAGTTGTAACCAGGATGCAATCCACTCCATTCTCTCTTGCTACACTAGGGCTCACTCTGCTCCCCTACCCTACCCCCATTCCCACTCACTCTCACTTTCACTAGATTTATACTTATCAAACTCCACCCACATACTGACAGCCAATCACAACCCACACTTCCACTAATTAGATCTGCTAACCAGACCCACTGATAAAATACCTACTTTTCATTAACTACATTCATTAATCTCTCCTCCTAGTTCATTAACAAAATACCCTAACATAATGCTCCACCTTAATAATAAACATCTAAACCAAACAGCCATTTATTTCACCTGTGGCTAACTGCTATTACTTTCTTACTCCCTCACATCATATTATACACCATTACAATCCTACAATTCTCCTCCCTGGCAAACCAGAACTTATCCCCTCCAACCCTTCTTCTAAGAACCTGTACTCACCATACCAACCATACCACCTACACCAATTAATCGGAAGTAAAAAAAAAAGCTTCAACCCAAACAGGTTCATCTCCGCTCTAAATAGCTGCAACTGGGAATCTCTCAGACAGCTACCCCTTGAAGATGCAGTCAACTCCTTCAACACCACTTTCCTAGACATACTAATCTGCCACACACCCTCTAGAACAGTCAGAGTAAAAGCTAGCTAAGCACCCTGGCTTAGTAAGGAATGCAGATCCTTACTCAAGGCTAAAGAAAAGGCTTGGAAACAGTTTCACAAACACAAAACCCAAATAACAAGACAAACATTTTTAAAACTGCAAAATAAATGTAAAGAAACTAGTAAAGTCAGATAAAATCAACTACTACCACAATATCCATAAAAAATACCACAATAACCCTCAAAAAGTCTGGGCCGCAGTTAATAATATACTTCTACCAGGCAAATCAGCTACACTTACCCCATCAACCAACAACTCTAATAGCACAGCAACCCAGTTCAATAAATATTTTACTGAAACTATCCTAATCCTAGCTAATTCTAAGACTACCTTCAGCAACCCTTCCCCTTCCACAGCCCAACACAACACCAACTCCCAAAATAGCAACAAACAACCACTTTACATTATACCCAGTGTCTGTTGATACTATAAGAAAACTACTAAAAAAAATGAAACCAACCACATTAGCCGCAGACAACCTCCCAGCAGAATTTCTGCAAATCGCAGCAGAAGCTATGGTATATCCAGTAGCCATACTCAAACAGATCATTATCAGTGAGTTTGGTTCCTGAGATTTGGAAAATATCCCTCATTATACATTTACACAAGGGAGATAACTCTACTTAACTTACTAATTATAGGCCAATTGCCATTCTGTCACACTTATCTAAAATACTTGAGAGGATTATGCACACCCAGTTAATGGCCTACCTTCACACATAAACTATTATCAAACACACAACATGGTTTTCACCCCTCTCACAGCACTACAACAGCCCTCATGTCCTTCACGAACACAGTGAACCACTAGAGAAACAAAAGACAATTTGTATCTACCACATTTTTAGATTTTTCTGAAGCTTTTGACATGGACAATCACAACAAACTCATCAATGTACTCTCTACCCTAAATCTTACTAACTCCTCTATCATATGGTTTCAAAGTTACCTATCAGGATGACAGCAATCCGTCCAATGGCAACATCAACTTTCCCCTCTTATCTTAGGGGTTCCATAAGGCTCCATCTTTGGACCTCTATTTTCTCTCTCTTCACCAACCAGCTCCACACTGCCACACTACATGCCTCAGTAATACAATATGCAGATGACTCTACTGTAATATGCGCAGCCTCCTCCCTATATAACCTCCACACCATAACCCAAGACTCCTTTCTATCCGTTAAATCATGGCTTACCAACTCCCAACTCATTCTAAACCCCAAAAAAGCAAAGCTTCTTCTCTTCTACCCAACAAGATCCCCCTCATCTGCCCAATTTTTCAATATCCTATCCAAAAATAAAACTATCATCACCCCAACAACTCATAAACTGCTAGGTGTAGAAATTGACAACAACTTGAAATTTGATATACATATAGCTTAAACATTTAAGAAGGTCCACAAGAAACTAGGTCTTCTATACTGAAACAAACATTTTCTAATTAGAAACACAAAAGCTACTAGCACTAGCACACACCTCTTATCTACCCTCCTATATGCCTCCCTGATCCTAACCAACCTCAGCAACACTGAGAATTGTGTTACAACAAAACTGACAAGTTTGCCACTGATGCCTCATACTGGATGCATCACTGTACATCTCTTAAACAGCTAGTATGGCAAGAACTTCCTCAACTTCTACACTTTAATCAATTAACCTTTGCCCACAAAACACTGCATCAACCAGACAAAATTCTTGCTCTCCACAAACTAATGCAACCATACACCACTTCTAAATCCTTCCACTAAAACTTCTGCTAGACACCACCAAAGCAAATAACTCAGCTGGAGAATTGCTCTTCTCAAATTACATTCCTAAAATATGGAATATACTGCCTACCCATATTACTTCCTGTTGCTCTATAACACAATTTAAAAAACTCCTAAAACTACACTTTAAAGACACTTATAACTGCCCTGGAGAGGACTCTAACCCCTTTAACTCTACCTTGCTAACTAGTTAGTGCTATCCTCTCATATCCTACTGATACATCTGTTCTCACCTTACTTACACTAGTCTCTTTCTCATGTATGGTTAATGTTTGATGTTCATATTCATGTTGGATGTGTGATGTATACATTTACTTCCAGTTAATTATATTCATCATCCTGTAAATGTCATTTGTTAACAGTTTGTGTTAGCTTGATGCAAGCCAATTTTTGCAGTGTGTGTAAGTTTTATATTTTTTGGAACTGGGACTTGTTTTTGTAACTGGAGCTTTTCTCCCTGGGCCTCTGCTGAAAAAGGACCTGTGTCCAGTCAGACTTTCCCAGTAAACAAATGTAAGATAAATAAAATAAATAAAAGAAAAAGAAAAACTTCTTACATATATCAGAACTGATTTCATGTTTGCATAATATATTCAATACATCCTTATTATCAACTGCAAACAAATGCTCTTAAATCCAAATGTTCAACATTAAAGTTGTCTTTCCTATATAAAAAGCTTCACAGGTACAACAACTTGCATTATAAACTATAAATTAAGATTTACAATCACATCTACCTGGGACATTTACTAATTTATTACCTAATCTAACCGCCCAAAAATTGTGAGAAATATATTTCTACATCTGAAATGTACTAATTTTACTATTACCACTCTTTATTGAAATGTATCCTTTAATCAAGCACACCTATAAGAAAAATAGGAACATATCTCTCACTTTCTTAAAAATACCTGGAAACATCTCCAAAAATTTCCAATTCCCTTTATAACTCTCAAAATACTTACTGCACCCACTACATTCTCTAAAATTATCACTGTTTGATCATTTCTATTAAACCTAGCTCCCTAACTGTCTAAAAAACTTTATTTTCTCTGCTTATACAACAAAAGTCTTCCTTGCTGAACAACATCCTTATCATTGCTAATTAAATCAAATAGGTAATTCTTATTAGCAAATGTATCAAAATGTCATTTTCCTTTTCAGAATACACATAATATTTGGTCTATCTACTTGTTCTAACAAACATTTTTTTTAATTTCCGTGAATGCATGCTATGGAAAGTAGGAGGTGGTCTGTGAAAGGACAGCAATATCAATCATAAATATTAACTTGTACGCATATTTATTTTACCCTACATTCATAAACAAATTAGCATAGCAGGGAGACATGTCCTTTCCATAACAATTTTTGTCTGAGGAAATTACCATATTGAATAAAACTGTATAATAAAATTACATCTAACATCTCAGCGAGAAGCCTAATTTGAGTTTCATTACTTTCTCTTAACTCATTATTTACTAATTCAAAGCCAATATCAGTGGGTATAAAGAACATAAAAATTTCACATCTTGAGTCATTAATAAATCCTCCTCTTAACCAATAAATCTTTCATCTTACAAATCAAATCATACAAATCATTTATGCAAGATTCACCTTTCAATACTACATTACATACATAATTGACACAAATAGCCAGTGGCTCGGTTTACATTCCTCTACTGGCAACAATAGGTGTAAAGGAGAAATTCTTAAGATTTTAATAGGTCTTTGGGAACTCAAAATGTGACTAATTTTAGGTATCCAAAATCTCAAGAGGTCATAAATTTTAGTATCTGTTATACTTCTCAGCTATTCTTCAATATATGAAATCATTGTAATTAATCATATTCAATATTACTACAGTGCTACCCTTATCCACCTTTGTTATATACAAATCTGTCTTCTCCTTTAAGTTTTTTAAAACTTTACTTTCATCTACAGATACGTTAAAGTAATTGTTCACAGGTTTACTCCTTAATAAAGTCTGGATTTCTTTTTCCATAATAATTAAAAAGGTGTCGAGCTCAAGTTTAAATGCTAGATTAAACATACCTGGCTTGGAAAAAGGAAAATATTTCTCATGCTTAACTCCAAATAAACATCTAAAATTCAATTATTTAACAACATCTCTAGGATAATTAGTAGAACATACACCTTCAACTCTCGCAGCTGGTACAAATGACCATTAGCATCCCAATAACCTTATTTCAATGTCACTGAGCAAATAATTAGACAGATTAACAGTTTTAAAAGAAATATCACATACATTACTATATAAATCTTTAAGTAAATTACTTGAAGTCTATTTCTTTTTAAAATTGTTCTTTCTTCCACAGCTGCATAAATACACTCTCCTTGTCAGTTGTGATGCAACTTCCTTACACCTTCTCTGCTCTCCTTCTCCATTCTTATAAGCTTTGATTGGTTGATTCCATAACAAAGATCTCTGATTTAAACCTAGTTTTTCGGTAAGCCTAGTTGATTTACATGGTACATGATGATAATTAAAATTCTTACTGTTACCTTAAGGTATTACGGAAACACTTCCACTCACTTCTTTCTCAACAGTTGCAGAATCAATAATAGTCTCACCATTGTTTTATCTAAATCAATATAAAAAGTCCCTTTTCATAGTCCATTCTGTCTCATTCCAACTTCATCTTTCTGCATTTTTCTATTTTGTTTTCTTTTATTATTTTTCTTGACTTAGTTTTAACTTAATACTATATAAGAAACAGCCTTGATATTTAAGTCATTGTGCAATACTCCAATGGATTAAGATTTATAACTTGTCCCTAGCATAAATCATGTAGCTCAATTGCAGACTAAAGTCTAATACAATAACTAAACTACTTTCATGCTTGAATAAAATCAGCTTGTAAACCATTAGCTGATGGCAAATGCAGCACACTCAAGCCACAAGGAACCCATTTTACAAACAAATTTCACTCACAAAATAGAATGGTATAAGAAGGTCAGCAGTGCATTGGGAAGGGAGATAACTAAATAAACAAACAAATAATTAAAATAAGTGGTACAGCACTGAAGTCCTATTGATATACAGAATAGTTTTTATTGTTTTTTTCCCCAGTCTCCTTCGCACTGATGTGGGCATCATACCTTTCAGCTTCCTTTTTTCTCAGTGACTTCTTTAGCTGAAGCTGCTTTGTGTTTCTAGCATGCTTACCTTTTGTAAAACTGTTTTTGTGGGTTTTAATGAAAATACCTTTCAATGTCAATTAGTCTCCAATGATAATGGTTTCAATGAGATGACATGAGCCTGAACAAAAAGGCAATAACCTTTTTATAGTTTCTGATTAGAAAACAAGTCAAAATAACATGCAAACTACTCTCAATTGGATCATGCAGTCAGGCATCAAAATTGCAATGAACTAAGACAGGGTAAATACTGCTTTGATAGGGCACATGCCAACTTCTGGAGGAGCAGTAAAATGAGACCAATATTCTCCTTATGAGTGTGGGATTACTGTTTGTACAACTGGCTAGCTGACACATAAGATCAGTGACAGAAGTGTTTTCTCCAGAGAAGAATCAGATGTTATACCATTAATCAAGTCAAGTGGCTATCTAGTGCTCCTCGCATTGCTCATGACAATAAAAAATGTATTCATTATTATTACTTGTTCACCAATATCATAAAATAATGGAAACAGGAGCAAAACAAGGGTATAGCTTTGAAAGACTTACTCTTAATACATCACCTTTAAGGCTAGAGAGTGTATAATAAAATACGTACATGTTTAAGCAGTAATACTATAACCTGCACAGTTTATAGAAATTTTATATTTAAGACACATACTTTGTTCACATCACAAGGTTTACTTACCAAGCAGGAGTAAAGTGGAAAAAAGAAAAGAAGAATTTCTAGAATGTTCCTCTGCACAAGAACATTGGTGTCCATAACTGCAGCACACAAAGATTTGATCTGCAAAGAAAATAAATTCCTTTACTACTCATCATTGACAAGTGCAACCACTAACTGATGTTAACACAACACAGCATAAAAGATTTGGAAACTGTCTACAAATATTCAATAAGGAAACAGAGTGCTTCATCTGATGAAAGCCCATTTTCCCAAAGTCACATTTGATGAAGCAACCCTGTCCCAATTGATGAAACTGAGACAATGAACAAGAGAAGGTGGGGGGAACCTTACTCAAAGTCAGGGAACCTTCTTCACAACGGCTTTGTGATCTCAGACTTGTTATATACAAGAGGAGTATGTGTATGGGTAGAAAGTTTCCTAATCAGGGTAGTGTAGAGGGGCTTGCATCATGCAAAAAACAAAGCTATGTACTCACCATAATGTTCCATATGTGCTGTTCATTTTCATTCTTGGCCATTGCAAAAGCCCTTTGCAACCTAAAACGCTCGAGTTTTTCCCTTACCCGTAATGCACCAACTCCAAGTACCTCATATATATATATATATATATATATATATATATATATATGTATATGTATACATATATATATATATATATATATATATATATATATATATATATATATGTGTGCGTGTAAACATATACATATAGACACACACACACATATATATATATATATATATATATACATACATACATACACACACACACACACACACACATATATATATATATATATATATATATATATATATATACACACACATACATACATTTATCCTTTTCTAATATTAAGTAAATATACTGCACACTGTAGGAATTTTAAGAAATGCTGTTTTACATATTAGAGTCAGTATCTACTAATCCAAGAAGAGGTTGCATGAAGGATCTTTTATAATTGAAGTGGCAGCTACATCTTAATGCAGGTGCTGCACCACAGCTGAATAGGGTAATTTTGATTGTGTTTTAAAGTGAACAGCAGCAATATTATAAGGACAATATTTTTATATTTTTGGATAAGTGATGTTTTTTGGATGCCTATATTAGAATTATTTTAATAAATGCTTTAATCTGTGTTTATAAAATGATATCAGTTTGGACATCAAATATTTAAGGAAGTGGATATACTGCAACTGTTATTCTAATGAAGCTTTTGTAATAACTGTGGACGAAAGCACTAAACATTAATAGTTAGACTACACTTGGTGTCTTGGATGAAGCCTTGCGGATTTTTAATTAGTTGCTTGATTTCAGCACCAACTGGTTTGGCTTGATTTACTGTTTCTATCATGGTCAGACAAAGACACACTATTTGCTATAGGTTCATAGGTTCACAAGTGTGTACAAGGCTAATGGCCCTGGAGCCTTTACAAGCCTAGCCCATATGATTACCCTTGCATCGTGTCACCCGACCTTAGTTCCCAGTGCCTCTGTCGAGTAGAGCCACTGGAGTGATCCCTGGGGAGAATTTTCCCATCCACTCATCAAGATTTCTCTTGAAGAGGGCCAGTGAGGTGCTCTGCTTGATATGTATGGGAAGTCTATTCCATAGCATGGGCAGTGTCTGGGTTATGAACCTGTCCCACCAGCATGTTCTGTTGATTATGGTAATGAGGTTGAGGTCTCTGGAGTATGTGGTGCAGAGGGATTGGGATTTCTTTAGATGTAGCATTTCTAACAGAGGTGGGTCAGACATGGCTTTGAAAGTCAAGCAGAGATCACCTCTAAGTAGGCAATATGAGACAGAAAATAGTTGGAGTTTTTTTTTTAGTCTGGCCATATAGGACAAATGTTTAAGGCCTAGGATCCTCTTTGTGAGATACTTTTGTGGCCTCTCCAGTTGCTGCAGGTGTTTAGTGAGGTACATGCCAAATGGGGCATTGTACTCAATGATTGGCCTAATGAGGGAAGAGTGGAGGGAGACAATGACTTCTTTCTTCCTGGATGCAAAACCCTTAGTAATGAGATGTGCCACATAGAAGGACTTTCTGACCACAGTGGCAATGTGACGGTCAAAATAGAGGCTGCTGTCAACCTGTGTTCCCAGATCTCTTTTAACGCCTTCTGTGTTCAGTGGACTACCAGTGATGTGGTAATTCATGGGAACCGGGGTTTTCCCAAAGAGGATGACGACACATTTTTTTGCATTGAGCTTAAGGCCATGGTTCTAACACCAGTCACTGGTCTCAGTGAGGCCTTTCTGTAGGATGTCAACATCACTTGGAGAGTTAATAATATCTCCCAACTTGCAAATGCTGAAAACTTAGTCAGCCAGAGTCCCTTCATGTTGGCCTGGACTTCAGAGAAGTAGATACCAAACAGGAGAGGACCCAAGACCGAACCCTGTGGGACTCCACTCATGACTGGTCGGCAGTCTTACTTGGAGTAAACTACTTTCACACTGTGGGTTCTACCTGTGAGCCAGTTTGCAACCCACCTAGTGATACAGGGGTTGATGCCTAGCTTAGTGAGTTTTTCTACGATTCCTGAGTGGGGAATGGTATTCCAAGACCTTGGCCAGATCAAGGTAGGCTGTATGAACCACCTTGCCTTCATTCACAGCTCTGGTGACTGACTGAAAGAAGTTAACTGAGTTGAGCAGGCATAATCTACCCTTAACAAAACCAAACTGTGTGGGATCCAGAGTTAGGAGATTCCCTATATCCTTGTTTATTAAGTCCATGATGATGTGTACCACAGCTTTGCATATCAGACTCGTTAGGCTAATGAGGCGATAGTTTCCAGGGTCTGTAGTCGCTCCTCCTTTGTGGAGAGGGATGACTGTAACAGTGCACCATTCGGCAGGGTCAAAGCCTGAGGTGAGGCTGTGATTGAACAGGGCACACAGGTGAGGTTCCAGTTCACTCTGCAGTTCATGTAGAACACAGCTAGGGATATTGTTGGGTCCCACAGAAGCTATATTCTTGGCATTGGGCAGTGCTGATTAAACCTGTGCAGCAGTACTAATTGGTGCCTGAGAGCCAACTGGTACTGTGACTGGTCCTTTGGGGGGGAGAAGAGGGGTAAAGTTGGCATTGAATCTGTCTGCCAGTATATTGCCAATATCTGTTGGCTTGGTATAGGAGGTACCATTGTACAGTAGCTCAGAGCAAATCTGGGTATTGCCGTGGAGATTCTTTACATAAGTACAGAAGGCCTTGTGGTTGTCTTTACTATCTGCTGCAATTCTGTTTTCATAGCTAGCTTTAGAGGATTTGACGAGGGTCTCAACTTTTTGTTGAGGCTGATAAGGAAGTTTTTCCATTCTTGGGACTTCACCTTATTCCACATCAGTTTTCTCCTTCTGTTGTGAAGTTTGTTTATGGCAGGGGACTACCAGAGTGGCTTCCTTGTTTTTGGAGGAGAGTGTCTTAGTTCTATTGGGTATGGCGAGATCCCTGTATTTGTGTACATGTTCGTACAGTGCATTGGTGTATGGTTCGGCGGTCATGCAACTATTTTCCATTTACAAAGGTGGCGTGAAGTTAGCCACCTCTATTTTTAGAAGCCCAAAATGAGCTTTGAAGAAGCTTTTCATGATGGTTACCTTTGCGGGGGGTGGGGTGGGTGGGTGGGTGGGTGAGATGTGGATTTCCAAGGTGAGTAACTTGTGGTCGGATCTAACCAGGGAGGCGTTGACTATAGGTGTAGAGCAATGGTCGCCCATGTTAGTAATGACCAGGTCAAGGATGTTGCCACCTCTAGTGGGGGTAAGAACGAGCTGGTCCAGGGCATTGGAATTAATAAATTCCAGGAAACGCCGGGAAAGTGTATTGGTACATGAGTAGTTTTCCCAGTTAATGGAGAGGTAGTTGAAGTTGCCAAGTATGAGAGTGTTAGGTTGCACCCTAATATTCTCCAGAGTGCTTAGGAACATGGAGTGTGCGTCTTGGGACATGGTTGGGGTCCTATAGCAGGCTATGACCTGAATCGCTGTCCTACCCAAAGTTAGCTGCACCTGAAGTATCTCAGCTGTGTTATGTTGGGCAACAATCTGGAGGTGTGCGCATCCTTTATGAATATGAAAACACCACTGCCTTTGGAGCTTCAGTTCAAGTTCTAGGGTGGAAAGGTGTGGAATGAGTATAGCTTGGTAGTGCAGGGTTGCTTTCTGCTGCCTTGAACCAGGTCTCTGTTACGGCACAAATGTCGATGTTCTCCATTTTAAGGAGTGCTTTGAGCAAGTGCATTTTGAGATATTGACTTCTAGCTTTGAGCAGCATGGCCCTCAGACTGCATTTGTTTGTAGCTGTTATGGTGGTAATTTGGTCTTTGGAACACCGCCTAAAAAAGGCACTATAGGGGTGGCAAGAGCATTGGACAGTATCCAGAAGCCCAGGGGTGACAGATGCAGGCCATCTCTGGCAAAGCATCGAGGTATGTCAATCATGTCATCCCAGGCAGACAGATATTAGAATGACACAAAAAACTTAGCCAATTGTTGAAATCAATCATTTTCTGCTTGTACTGTGGTATCATTCTGGGTGATTGTAGAATGCTGCTCAGGGCTAGGTCATACCCACTTGGGTTACATAATCCGAGAGCTCCTCCATGTCTCTTTTCATGTAGTCCAGGGAGGTATGTCACAGGTCATTCACACCCACATGTACAATGACAGAGTCATATGTGTACCTGTTGTTGAGGGACCTGAGTGCATGCATTATATGGTGGATCTTGGCACCTGACAGGCAGCTGACTGTTACTTTCTCCTTATTCAACCTGAGTGGGTTCATCAGTGTACCTCACTATCGAGTTACCTAAGACTTGTGTGTTGGGCATGCTGTTTTGCCTTAGGGGATTTGGTTGAGTGGCACACTGTTTAGGAGAATTATGTGTCTAGTGATTAGTGTTGTGTTGTGGTGGTCAAGTGTGTTTCTGCCTTGGAGGTCTCTGCTGTTTGGGTAGATTTTTATTGAGAGCCTCTGCAAAGGTGGGTGTATGGTTTGTGTTTTTATGTGAAGGCAGTGCTGGTGTGTGTTCTGGAGGGCTATGTGTTTCATGTGGTGTGGTCCAAGTGTTGACCTTCCCCTCTTGACCAGCTATTCTGGTCTTGGCTGGAGAGTGCGTGGCTTCCAAATTGGATATATAAGTGCATCTCTCGCAAGTCTGAATGTTGGGAGGTAAGAGGAGAGGGTTGTCAGTGTACATGAGGCAGTTGCTACATTGCCTCAGGATGCCCAAGTTCACTAGGTTAATAGGAGAAAGCACAGGGAACTGACCTTTAGACATGCTTTGAGGGGTGGGCATTAATAATAAGCACTGGAGCTGTTTTCTTGTAGAACGTTTAGTGCTGGTAGCACTTTTGTGTGCTACAATAATTGCTACATGAAGTCTGGTAAAGTGCTAGACTAATAAGCTAGTAAAAGTGCAGGAAAGGAGAGAACTAGCAGATCAAAGGGAAAAATTGAAGCGCAGACGGCACCGCTCAGAGGCTTACAAACAGTCCTGGATACAGCAAATCTGTATCTGGACTAGACTAGTTACAGGAAAGGCAGGAAACCAGAGCAAACGCGGGTTAAAATACATCTTGATACAAACATCCACACACACTTATACCAAACACTGACATGATTATTTTTAATATAGTTAATCTTTTACGGTAAACTTTGTTCAATAACCCCCTCCTAAGAAAAAAAACAAAACAAGTCTATTTGCAGACACAACAGGGTCTAACCGCTGCTCATTGAATCCATACAGCAAAACAGTCCAATAAAATTACAATGCCTGTTGTATCACAAATATATGAAAAAATAAGATAACTTACTGAGAGTTTGGTATCATTTCCAAGCATTTGCTTCTGTGCCTTTCCTGGCAAGTCTTTGCTTATATGGTTAACGACAAAAAGGGATGCAGGAAGTCTTACAGATGGGCTGACTAAAACACTGCCCCAAAGGGCACCGTACATTACCTCCTGCCCTACTACCAGTGCAAGCTTTTGAAGGAGCACATCAGTTCTGCAACAAAAACAAGACAGAAATGACATTTTTAAAATTGGTGTGAAGGATGCAGAAACTTAGCTAGCAGAAGAATGCAGAACAAACCAAAATACAGCCACCAAAACATCAAATATTTTTAGTATTGTTACTGCCAGACACTAAATACTGTCACCTTAGATTGCTTAAAATCTTCAACTAATGTCCAAGTATAAAACAATTTTAAAACTTTAGAAATAGTTATGAACCTTTTCTTACACAAAGGAATCATGAAGTAATACACTGTTTAACATTTTAACCTATATATACTATCAGTGGCAATCAATTTATCCTATTATACTCAGACTCCTAATGAGTTGCAATTTGTTACTTAATGAACTACAGACAGAACAAAAGAAAAACCTGACCCAAACACATATTATGGTATGCAAAACTAGGGACGACCATCCCCCCAGAAGAAAAAAGGAGATGTTTATATTCTTGTAGTCAAGTTCCAATAAACTTCTTACTGCCAGAATTAAATATAACATCAGATATGTCCAATATCTTCTTGAGTACAGCTGCAGCCAGATAACAAAAAAGCATGAAGTCTGGTATGGAATTATAAGAACACTCCTAAACACTGATTGTTTTCATTCAATGTTTAGGGTGTGATAGCTTAAAAGAAAAAGTGAATAAGAGAAACACAAATGCAAGATTAATTAATGAACTGGATTTATCACAGTATATGACAAAATGTGAAATTAATTAACATATGACTAAATGAGAGATTAAAAAATAGTTAAGTGAAATTATCACAGCATATGACTGATGAGATAATGACTGCTGAAAAATCACTACAAAAGAGCCTCCTATCACCTGTACTATACTATGCTTCAGTGTTCTTTTGCTCACTGAAGCATGTATGTACACAGGTTCATAGGTAGGTACTAGGCTATCTGCCCAAGGGCATTTATAAGCCTAGCCAGAGTTTGTCGGCCTTTGTCGCCCGATTGATTAATTAGCTGAGCCTCTGTCAAGCAGAGCCAATAAAGTGATCCCAGCAGTGTATTTTCTATTACCCATCCACTTGTCAAGGTTTCTCTTGAAGAGTGTTAGTGAGGGGCTCTGCCTAATGTAGTTAGGAATTTTGTTCCAAAGCATGGGGAGTCTCTGTGACAGGAATCTATCCCTCCAGCATGTTCTATTTATTGTTGTGGCAAGGTTTCGCTCACTAGAGCGCATGGCTCACAGTGACTTGGATTTCTTTAATAAATAATAGGCTTGATTTTTTCTGGTAAAAGAAAAAAGAAAACATTATGTATTTACCATAATGACAGATCTCTCCAGGAGTAATTCAGTAACCTGTAGGACTAAGGTCACAGACAACACGACCACTTGGCATTCCAAAACTTCCCAGGCTGCTTTATACCCCCCTCCAATCCCATAAGTGTTGCAAAGCTCCCCTCTTCCAGATTCTGAGGAAGCTATGTTAAAAGAGAAAACACAAAGACCTATAACATACCAAAATCATCCTGGCCAATGTAGGAGACAGTGGGCCATGTCATTCTGCAGGATGGTGGAACTGCTCCACCTCTATCAACACATTTCAAATCCTGTGGTGAAAAGCAGCTGTTATAAATCCAAACTGCATTTTCTGTGAAAATCTTATAAGCAGTAAACACCAAGGAAGAACAAGAAAATCCTATATGAAATGAACCCCAAATTCTGTATCCCAATAACCTCTCCATGGAGTTAAATACTCCTAGCCTGAACAGCATTCACTGCCCAAGCCGGCCACCTAACAAATAAGAGTCAACTTTTTCGCATACCTTGTTAGAAAATTATTTATATAGTCATCTCATGAGATATTATAAACTCATATAAAGTTAAAATGAACCTTCTTCTTCTTTCTGCTGCTCCCGTTAGGGGTTGCCACAGCGAATCAACTGTTTCCATTTCTTCCTGTCCTCTGCATCTTGCTCTGCCACACCAACCACCTGCATGCTCTCACTCACCACATCCATAAACCTTATCTTAGGCCTTCCTCTTTTCCTGTTACCTGGCAGCTTCATCCTTAGCATCTTTTTCCCAATATACTCTGCATCCCTCCTCAGCACATGTCCTAACCAATGTAATCTTGCCTCTCTGGCTTTGTCTCCTAACCTTCCAACCTGGGCTGACCCTCTAATATACTTATTCCTAATCCTGCCCATCCTCGTCATACCCAGTGCAAATCTTAACATCTTCAACTCTGCCACGTCAAGCTCTGACTCCTGCCTTTTTGTCAATGCCACTGTCTCCAACCCATATAACATAGCTGGTCTCACTACCCTCTTGTAGACCTTCCCTTTCACTCTTACTGGTACTCGTCTGTCACAAATCACTCCTGACACTCTTCTCCATCCTGCCTGTACTCTCTTCTTCACCTCTCTTCCACACTCACCACTACTCTGAACTGTTGATCCCAAGTAATTAAACTCATCCACCTTTACCAACTCTACTCCCTGCATCCTCACCATTCCTCTACCCTCCCTCGCATTTACACACATATTCTGTTTTAGCCCTGCTGACCTTCATTCCTCTTCTCTCTAGAGCATATCTCCACCTCTCCATGGTCTCCTCCGCCTGTTCCCTACTCTCACTACAGATCACAATGTCATCTGCAAACATCATAGTCCATGGGGACTCCTGTATGATCTCGTATGTCAACCTGTCCATCACCATAGCAAATAAGAAAGGGCTCAGAGCTGATCCTTGATGTAATCCCACCTCCACCTTAAATGCATCCGTCACTCCCACCGCAGACCTGACCGCTGTCACACTACCCTTGTACATATCCTGTACCACTCTTACATACTTCTCTGGCACTCCCAACTTCCTCATACAATACCACAACTCCTCTCTAGGCACCCTGTCATATGCTTTCTCTAAGTCCACAAAGACACAATGCAACTCCTTCTGACCTTCTCTGTACTTCTCCATCAGCACTCTCAGAGCAAGCATCGCATCTGTAGTGCTCTTTCCTGGCATGAAACCATACTGCTGATCACTAATCATCACCTCCCTTCTTAACCTAGCTTCCACTACTCTTTCCCATAACTTCATGCTGTGACTAATCAGTTTAATCCCTCTGTAGTTAATATAGCTCTGCACATCACCCTTATTCTTAAATATCGGCACCAAAACACTTTTTCTCCATTCCTCAGGCATCCTCTCACTTTCCAAGATTTCATTAAACAATCTAGTTAAAAACTCCACTGCCATTTCACATAAACACCTCCATGCTTCCACAGGCATGTCATCTGCACCAACAGCTTTTCCATTCTTCGTCCTCTTCATAGCTATCCTTACCTCCTCCTTGCTAATCCACTGCACCTCATGATTCACTATCCACACATCATCCAACCTTTTCTCCCTCTCATTCTCTTCATTCATCAGCCCCTCAAAGTACTCTTTCCATCTGCTCAACACACTCTCCTCGCTTGTGAGCACATTTCCCTCATTATCTTTTATCACCCTAACCTGCTGTACATCTTTACTAGCTCGGCTAGTAAAGCTAAAATGAACCATTCAAGGAAATTTCCTAATTTTTGAAAAGGAATGTTAATCATAAGTTAGAAATTATGTAAGATTTTGTACTTACATTACTATATAATTGTGCAGTAAGATGCATTTGTATAAATGAGAAATTGAGAAATATGTTGCATTACTTAGGATCATAGGAGGTTACTAGGCTAATGGCTCTGGGGCCCATACAAGCAGAGCCAAGAGTTTATCCCCAAAAAAAGAAATCTCAGTCAGTGCCTGTCACCCCGGTCAATGAGGGACACAGGTGGAACCCCTGGGACAAATTTGTGGTTGCCCATCCACTCATCAAGACTGCACTTGAAGAGGATCAGCAATGTACTTTGCCGTGTATGGGGAGTCTATTCCAGAGGTGGGGCAGCCTCTGGAAGAAAAACCTGTCTCTTCAGCAGGTTTTGTTAATGTCACATATTAGATTTAAGCCTTTTGATCGGGTACTATGCGAGGAGTTAGACTTATGGATATGTAGCATCTCTAGTAGAGCAGGGTCTGAGATTGCCTTGTAGGCGAGACACAGATCTCATCTGAGCAATCTGTATGATGCAGAGTAGAGTGATAGTGATTTGAGCTTGTCTACACAGGATAGGTGTTGGAGGACATGGATTCTCTTTGTGAGGTATTTCTGTGGCCTTTCCAGTTGGTGCAGGTGTTTCGAGAGGTACATACCAAAAGGGGAGTTGTACTCAATTATTGGCCTAATGAGGGAGAAGTAGAGAGAAGTAATAACCTTCTTTGTTCTGGATGCAATCCCTTTACTTATGAGATGAACCAAGTAAAAAGGTCTTCTGACCACTGCCGTTACATGATGGTTAAATGTGAGATTGTTGTCAATTTGTGTACCCAGGTCTCTCACCACAGGTTGTGGGCTTAGGGGTTGCCACTAATGTGGTAATCAGGAGGAGTCATGCTTTTGCTAAATGGTATTATAATACATTTTTGTTGCATTTAAGTTAAGGCCATGACTTTGGCACCAGTCATTTGTTGCTGTGAGACCCACTTGAAGTATGTTAACATCATTTGCGGAGTCGATGACAGCACCCAACTTACAGTGGTCCGCAAACTTGGTCAGCCACAGGCCTTTTCTCTTTGCCTGGTAATCTGAGAAGTAGATGCCAAACAATAGGGGTCTCAGGACAGATCCCCAGGGGACACCACTAGTGACAGGTCTGCTACTGGAGGTAGTGGCATCTATTTGGACCTTGTGGGTCCTATCAGTGATCCAGTGGGTCACCCACCTGATGAGATAGGAATTTATGATAAGTTCTGTTAGCTTTTCAATAACGCCTGAGTGGGGGATTGTGTCAAAGACTTAGGCCAAGTCAAGGTAAGCTGTGTGTACTGACTTTCCCTCATCCAGTGCCTTAGTGGCAGTCTCAAAAATGTCAACTAGGTTCAATAGGCAAGATATGCCTTTGACGAATCCCAACTGGGTGTGGTCAAGTGCTTGGAAATTCCCTATGTCCTTGTTTATAAGGTCCATAATAATATGCTCCATGGCCTTACAGATCAGACTTGTCAAGCTTATGGGGCGATAGTTTCCAGGGACAGTAGTGGCACCACCTTTGTGCAAAGGGATGGCAATGGCAGTTCTCCACTCTGCTGGAATGAAGCCTATACTTAGGCTATGGTTGAACAGAGTGCTCAATGGCGAGGCTAGTTCTTGATTGAGATGTTGCAGAATACAGCCTGGGATACTATCAGGTCCCATGGAAGCTGTGTTCTTTGCCTTGGATAGGGCCTTTAACACTTGATCTACAGAGATGTGAGGTGTGGGGCAAGTATCAGGGATGCTGACAGAGCCTTTGGGGGGGGGTGAAGTTTGCATTGAACCTATCTGCTAGCAGGTTGGCTAAGCCAACATATTGTACTTATTTTACTGCCTGCACTTTAACAAAGTCGTTTTTTTGTTTAAATTACCTGTTTAACTGTTGTAGACTACACACTCAAGTGTGATAGCCATTTCTGTGCATTTCAAGTTTTTTTTTGATTGTATATGCTTTATTTTCTGAAAAAAACAAAAAAAAAATACTTGTTTTCCCGCCTTTCTAAGCTAGTTTAGTCCAGTTTTCAGGTTAATGCTGAATTCAGGGCTGTGTTACAAGTCTCTGTGTTTGCCCATACCTTACTTGGATAGAAGGAAATTTCTCTGTTCACTGTGCGACAGGGAGCTTTGAGCAGCCTATCTGTCCCCGAAGAAGTGGTTTCAGCCCAGAAATTAGTAGTTTATTGGCCATTTTGGGCTAATTTCTCTCTCTTTCATTTCCCTGCTATAAAACCCGCATTTGCGCAGTTTTGCACACCAGGCAGCGCCAGTTAGCTAGGGTATAACTATTCCTGGCTCCACAAAGTCTACTCTTCAATTTTTCCCTTGGAACTAGATAAACTTTCAACTTAAGCACTCAAATCATGCACTTCTCATCACGGCACTTGCCCAAAACACATAGCAAGCACTAATAAACCTTAGCACTAGACCCCCCCATAATGTAGAGAAGGACAAGGCACTCTATTCGACCTTACCAGCCAATCAGTAAAACAGTTCACTGTACCTATCCAGGCATGTCCAAAGGACAGTTTCAGATGTACTCTCCAGTCCAACTGGTGAATCTGGGCATTTTGAGGCAATGTTACAATTGCCTCATGTACACAGACAACCCTCTCATCCTTCCATCAAACACTAATACATGTGAGAGATGCAATTATACAGCCAAACTGAAGGCTAAGCTCTCTCAACCCAAGACTGGACCAAACAGTCAAGAGGAGAAGGGAATTACTTGCATCACACCACCAGTCTCACATAGACCTATGAAACCAGCACTGGCAGAAAACACACAAATACACAAAAACATACTCGGAGGCTCTAAATAAAAATCTGCAAAAGCAACAGAGACCTCCAAAGCAGCTATCCAAGCAACCTCCACCCACCCCAACACAAACCATGAAGCACATACTTCACAAAACCAGTGTGCCACACAATCACAGTCCTTAAGGCAAAATAACATACCCAGCACACTAGTAATAGGTGGTGACTCTATAGTCAGGCACACTGACGTCCCACTCACCAGGCTGAACAAGGAGAAGGTTACTGTTAGTTGCCTGTCGGGTGCCAGGATCTGTCACATAACACAAGCACTCGGGTCACTCCAGAACAAGTACAAATATGACTCTGTCATTGTCCGTGTTGGTGTGAATGACCTGAGCCGTACCTCCCTGGACTACATGAAAAGAGACATTGAGAAGCTCTCTGATCACATAGCCCTGGCCGGTATGACCCCGACCCTGAGCAGCATCCTGCCCTCACCAAGAATGATACCACGATATAGAGAAAAAATGATCAATTTCAACAATTGGCTAAGATTCTGGTGTCATTCAAAGGGGATCCAGTGTCTGTCAGCCAGGGATGACATGCTCGACAAACCAAGCTGCTTTGCTAGAGACAGCTTGCACCTGTCACCCTTAGGCTTTCGAATACTGGCCAAGGCTCTTGCCACCCCCATAGTGCCTTTTTTAGGCAAAGCTCAAAAGACAAACCCACCACCGTAAATAGCATAAGTAACAAAAAACTGAGGGTAATGCTGCTCAATGCCAGAAGTCTAAACCTTAAAATGCACGCAGTCGAGGCACTCCACAGTATGGAGAAAATCGATATATGTGCAGTAACAGAAACCTGGTTTAAGGTTCCAGAGAGCACCCCAGTACTACCAGGCTACAACTCATACCATACATTTCGGCCACAAAACCCGGACCAAAATACAAAAGGCGGGGGAGTATCCATATTCATCAAGGATACCCACACCTCCAGGTTAGTGGCACAGCATGATAATTCAGAGATCACCTACGTGCAACTAACAACGGGCAAAACTGCTATTCAAATTACAGCTTGCTACATATCACCCACCATGTCCTAGGACCCCCACTCCACATTCCTGGAAACATAAAGGTCCTACCAAACACCCTGATATTGGGTGATTTCAATTACCCAAACATTAACTGGGAGAACTACTAAAGTACGAACTCCCTTACCCAACATTTCCTAGAATTTAAAAACTCAAATGCCCTGGATCAACTGGTCAACACCCCACCGGAGGTGACAACATATTGGAACTGGTCATCACCAACATGGGCGACCGGCGCTCCACACTGGAGGTCAACCCCTTGCTGGTTAGATCTGACCATAAACTAATCACTCTGGATATCCACATTCCGCCTCCACTCCCGGTCAAAGAAACCACCGTGAAAAACTTTTCAAAAGCAAACTTCACGTTACTTAAGACCAAGGTGGGCAGTTTCAAAGCCCTCATGCTAAAGGATAATGCTGTCCAAGCTGCAAAATCCTTTACTAATGCACTCTATGGGCACCTATAAAAATGCATGGATCGTGCTATCCCAAACAAAACCAAGACCCACTCCTCCAAAAAAAGGAAACAGTCTGGTGGATCCCTGCCATAAACAAGCTATACAATAGAAGGAGGAAACTAGTACAGAAAAGAGTAAAATCCCAAGAAGGGAAGACATCCCTGATCAGTATCAGCAAGAAACTACATTCCCTCATAAAATCATCCAAGGCTAGCTTCGAAAGAAAAATTGCCATGGACTCCAAAGATAACCACAAGGCATTCTTTATCTATGTCAAGAATCTAAGTGGCAATTCTCAGTTGGTGCAGAATGGCACAAAATACACTGAACCGACCAATATAGCCAACATCCTGGCAGACAGGTTCAGTGGAAACTTCACCCCCCTCTCACCCCCAAAAGGGCCCATAACTATTCCAGAAGAATGCAGCGCCCCTGAAATCACAGACACTCAGGTTAAAACAGCCCCCTCCAAAGCCAAAAACACAGCATCAATGGGACTGGACAGTGTCCCAGGCTGCGCCCTACACGAGCTTAAAGATGAACTAACCCCTCACCTAAACACACTTTAGTTTAAACTCAGCCTCTCCACAGGCTACGTGCCCACAGAGTGGCGCACAGCAATGGTTATTCCACTCCACAAAGGTGGAGCCACAACGGACCCCGGGAACTATCGCCCTATAAGCCTGACTAGCTTGGTCTGCAAAGCTATGGAGTGCATCATTATGGATCTCATTAACAGAGACATTGGAAACCTCCAAACACTGGACCCTACCCAGTTCGGCTTTGTTAACGGCAGATCATGCCTCCTAAACCTGGTGGACTTCTTTGAGACAGTTACCAAGGCTACAGACAAGGAAAAGGTGGTCCACACAGCCTACCTAGACCTTGCAAAGACCTTCGACACCATTCCCCACTCAGGTATTATAGACAAGCTCACTAGCCTGAACATAAACCCCTAAGTCATGAGATGGGCTGCCAACTGGCTCATGGACAGAACCCACATGGCAAGAGTTGCAAGAGCTAGGTCGAACTCTAAACCGGTTACAAGTGGCGTTCCCCAGGGCTCAGTCCTAGGACCCCTCCTGTTCAGCATATACTTCTCAGAGATACAGGCAAGCACAGGACGACTATGGCTGACCAAGTTCGCAGACGACTGCAAACTAGGGGCTATAACTGACTCTCCAGTTGACACAGACATCCTCCAAAAGGGTCTCACTGAGACAGCTACCTGGTGTCAAAAATCATGGCCTCAAGCTAAATGCCAATAAGTGCATAGTCATCCCCTTTGGAAAAAACAAAGTACCCACAAACTATCACATAGGTGGTAGCCCCCTAAATATGCAAGACGTAATAAGGGATCTGGGGACCCAAGTAGACAGTAACCTCTCCTTTGATAATCACATTGCCAAAGTGGTTAGAAAATCCTTCTATGTGGCCCACCTAATCACAAAAGGGTTTGCATCCAGATCGAAAGAGGTCATTGGGACCCTCTACGCATCACTCATCAGACCCATCATAGAGTACAATGCCCCATTTGGTATGTACCTTACAAGACACCTGCAACAACTGGAAAGACCACAGATGTTCCTCACCAAGAGGATCACTGGCCTCAAGCAGATGCCCTATGCAGCTCGACTGAAGAAACTCCAGCTGTACTCGGTTGCATACCGCCTACTCAGAAGTGATCTCTGCCTGACATACAAGGCCATGTCCAACCCAGAAGTGATGGACATGTTCCACCTAAAGAAAACCATATCCTCTCGAGCCACACACTCCAAGGTTCTAAACCTCACCACAACAATAAATAGGAAGTGCTGGAGGGATAGATTCCTGTCCCAGAGACTTCCCATGCTCTGGAACAAGATTCCAATCTACATTAGGCAGAGCTCTTCGCTAACCCTCTTCAAGAGAAACCTTGACGAGTGGATGGGAAACAGAAAGTTTACCCCAGGGATCACTTCAATGGCTCTGCTGGACAGAGGCACAGGGAACTAATCTAAGGGGGCAGCCAAAGCCAACACATTCCGACTAGGCTTATAAATGCCTTCGGGCAGATAGCCTAGTACCTACCTATGAACAGGATTAGTGTAAGTGGTACCGTTAAGAACTAATTTGGAACAAACCTGGGCTTTGCCATGGAGGTTTCTGATGTAACTGAAAAAGGCTTTGTGGTTAGCCTTTGTTTCGGAGGCTAGTTTTGATTCATAATTGGCTTTGGAGATTTTCATGAGTGATTTAATTTGTTTGTTGACGCTAAGAAGGGAGTTTTTCCAATTGGGACTTTGTGCCTTTTTACCCTTGGACAGCAGTTTCTTCCTTTTGTTGTAAAGCCCATTGATAGAGGATGTCCACCACATAGGTTTGCGTTTTCTTCAGGAGCAGGTTTTAGTTCTGTTGGGTATGGCTGAGTCCATGCAGTTGTACAGGTGCTTGTATACTGCACTGGCATACTGTTCAGCATATTTGTCTGCACCTCTGAGGGGGGCGTTATTGTGAAGCTACTGATACACTCCCTTAGAAGGTCTGTAGTCAGAATAATCATTATTCTGAAGAAGTCTGATGTTATAGACAGACAAAAGCGCTAAATAAAGACTGTTTTGTTGGCACTACTGAGACTGGTTTGTTCACCACCTGGCCTGTGTTTGTGGAACCTCCAGGAATATCTTCTGTTTGTGATATGCTTGGTGTTGTGTGTGAAATGTCCGAGTGTCTTTTGGAGGTCTCTGCTGTTTAGGTAAGTTTTTATTGAGGACCTCTGTATATGCGAGTGTGTCCGCTGTGCTTGGCTATGTGATGTGGGTGGTGTAGTGTTTGTGCTGGTCGTCTCCTTTTTGTCAGGGGTACTGACTAAGGTACGAGAGTGCATGGATTTCAGTTTACTGATATAGATGCATTTCTCACAAGTAGAAGAATTATGTGCTAGGAGAAGAGGGTCGTCGGTGAACATGAGGCAGTTGCTACACTGTCTCAGTATGCCCATGTCAACCAGGCTGGCAGGAGAAACTGATGGGAATTGTCCTGACACAGTGTTCTGAAACATGGATGGACTTGGAGAGAGAGTATTTTGATAAGGGTTTGTCCACAATAGTGTAGACCACAAAAACCTTCTTAAATGGAAAATAATTGGCCTGAAGCCCAAGTGCTAAAACCAAAACTAAGAGGGTTAGACTAACAGACAAATTTAATCAGGCTACTAACAAGCAGTAATAAATACAGCAGAATAAAACAACGTCAACACTTAAGAGTAAGGAGGAAGAACACAATAAATAAACAAATGAAATAAAAGTGTAAAAAAATTTATTTTTGGTGAGGGAAATAACAGAAGATAATTCAAGATTAAGAAACTAAGGGGGATGTCTTCCCAAATACTCTCTCTGTACACAGCAGAATGAGCTGATGAGATGGGACTGGAAGGAGTGTTCAAAATCAAAGAAGCAAGGGGGTAGTCCTACCCAAATGAACACCCTGTACTCAGTACAGTAAGCAAATGGGATGGACTGTGAGGAGTGTCCAAAATCAAATTTACAGCAGGGGCGGGCAATTCCAAAGCCACCAAATTTAAGAACACACTAACATTAGGGTGGGAGAGTAGGGAAAACAAAATGCAAACACCAGAAAAAACAATCTCAAGCAAATCAAAAAATAAAAACAAAATGCACACACTGGGAAAAGCAATCTCAAGCAAATAAAAAAAATAAAAACAAAATGCAGACACCGAGAAAAGCAGTCTCAAGCAAATCAATAAATGCAGCACAGTTTTGTTAACTAAAACAAAATGCAGACACCGAGAAAAACAATAACAAGGTTAAATATAATGCGGGACCAAATATAAGGTAAATGTTACCATTTCCACAACAAAAAACAATCGATGGCTAATTAGAATATCTTCAGTATGCATTAGATAATAAAATAATTAAATTAAATGAATGAAGAATATAAGAAGCAAAACAGGTTAACCAATACCACTTTTAACTAATTATATGAAAATATAAAGGTTAAATTACTTTCATATTGCATTTTTTGCAACTATAAGTGCTTTAAAGAACTTTTCTTTTTGAATGTGTATGCAGTTGTCGAATCCTGTATAGATGATGTCCTTCTTGTACACCAAACAAGAAATTTAAACAAACTGCAAATAAATGCCTGGCATGTGACAATCAAACATATATGCTGACACATGAGAAAAATATCAGTAACATCAATATTCAAAAAAAAAACTGTTTCTTATCAATGAAATTCTAAAGTAACTGAGAATAAAAATATAAATAAAGGAATATAAGGGGCTACCCTCTTTATTTACACATGTGCATAAAAAGTGGGCCCTGGTCTGAATGCTGGATAAGTTCACTGTATAATAACAGCTGCTAACTACATTATTAATTATGGCTCCAAGTACAACAACACTATATGGAGCAGCAGTCTGTAAATGTTATTTAGCCACTGAAAATGCTACTGTCTGTATGAGTTAAGCATTTTTACTGTAATATCCCATTCAAGCTGCTGCTGCTATAATGTCTCTGAAAGTAGAACGCTTTGTTGCAGCTGTATAAAATCCATAAACAATGCAATCCATAACTAATAAGGTCTAATTCCATTTAAAACAAATGCAAAGGCATCCAATCAATCATAGCACATAACAGCCGAGAAAGCAAGGAGTTGTGTCACTCAGGTGAAGAGAAGTTCAAGTATGCAGTTTTCCAGCAGGTAATTCAGTACGCTCATGCCACCGGAGAAAACTACAAGCTGGAAAGAGCAAAGAAAGCTTGAGCAAGAGGAAGAAACTGTTGGACCACACAAAAACATCAAAACCAAAAACAGAACACCACATCCATACCAGCAAAACTGACCACAAAGCACCCCATCCTGAAACACCACAGCCCATTCAATGAACTACCTCAATCACACCAAACACTGCCTGACAGAACCACATCCACAAACCCACAAACCAACAAAAGGCAAACCAATCCACCCATAGAAAACCTAGCCAAGAGTGCAAATGACTGCAGATTCAGACATATATACAATCAAGCCACTGAAGCACAACTCAACCACAACATACAAGTGAACACATGCCCCCCAATCCAGACACACATCATAGACTAGGTGCAGATCCAACCAAATACAGCAAATAAAATAATAGACATAAAATGTATATCAGAAGTGATTTAAAAAAAAACAGTATTGATGTGAAAATTACAAAATTGAAATAGAAGTTATGTACTTACCATAGCTTAGTATATGCGCTGTCCAGTTTCATTACGCATCACGAATGGGTCTTCGGATCCATCCTCAGATCTATCTTGACCAATTCCTCTAGACATACGATCTGAGCCTCAAACTCTTCATCATGCCTCACTTCTATTCGAACCCTCAAATCGAGTCTGCTGCCCCTTCCTCAAGATGATTATTCCAAAGGTAGAAGAGATACAGAAAAAGAGACCTACAAGAGTCCAAACTAGGAACCACAGGGTTCACAAATCCTATAGATCATGTTGAGCTGTAAAAACGAAGGAGGAAGGAGGGTGGGATGTGATGCATAATGAAAGTGGACAACACAGATACCAAGTTATGGTAAGTTCATAACTTCTAATCTGATGTTGTCATTTCATTATGCATCACGAATGGGTCAGAGTCCCCAGCTACATAAACCCTAGGAGGACCTCAAGGAAGGATATGCCTGAGCACCATGGAACCAAAGTATGCTCTGTTCCTGGAAATAATGTCCAACCTGTAGTGAGATACAAGCATTAGAACTGTGGACCAAGTAGCTGCAGCACAGATTTCTTCAACTGGAGTTCTAGCAGAAAAAGCAGAAGAGGCCAACACTGATCTGGTGGAGTAGGCTATAACTGGATGGGGAAGTTGCTTGCCTTGCTGAGAATAAACTGTAGAAATATACTCCATAATGTACCCTTAGAGACAGCCTGGCCCAACCGATTTGGTGAAAAGGCAACGAACAACTTCTCTGATTTTCTGTGAGGTCTAGTTCTATGTAGCTAGAAATGTAAATATCTGTGAACATCCAAGGAATGTAATATGTATTCACCTTTACTGGAGTAATAAGGAAAAAATACGGTCTCTGACTTAATCTTTGGTATAAAAGAAGGAGACTCAATCTTTGGTATAAAAGAAGGAGAAACTACAAGAATAAATTCACTTCGCTGCAGACAGGCTCGCAATCATGTCTGTCTGGAATGGCGGAAAATGAGATCTGAGGGTTTGAAGAGGAGTGAGGCATTATGGGAGAGGTAGGAGTTTGAGGCTCAGATCGTATGTCTGAAGGATTTGGCCAAGTGGGATCTGAGGATGGATCCGATCTGATGCATAATGAAATGGACATCAGATTATATGTTACAAATCTAGTTAAGTTATCTTACTTGAATAAGATTAGTCAAGCATTTAAAACAAAATAAGCTATAGAAAGTATTGAAATGAACCAGACTGAGATCTCTATATATACACACACACACACACACACACACATATATATATATATATATATATATATATATATATAAAATAAAGGCATTAAAAAACAACATTACCAACAAAGAGAAATAATTGAAAACATATTTGTTACCTTTTAGAAAGGACTTCCACAGTTCCTATATTATTTCCTGAAATATGTGAATACCAGATATGTATAAAAATATTTTGCCAATAAGAAAGAGAGTAACACATTTTACTACTAAAAAAAACCTGAAAGTTAATGAGTCATTTATCTTTCAGTTTCTTCTTTTTGTAATTTGATTTCCAATTGTTAATTTCTGCAGTTCTCTTTAAAGACCAGCCTGGACCAATCCTTATCTTCTATTTTGTCCAGGATTTTATTGGATCTTATATAAGTCACAGCTGAGTTCAGGTCGCCAAATATTTTAATTCCATCAGCAAGACATATTTTCAATCTGTCAGGAAACAAATGGACCTCCATTTGTTTCTTTTCAAGTTCTTTAATCAATGGCAAAAAAGTGTTTTCTTTTAGAAATAGCAGCTCAGTAATCATTGTCAAAACAGATGATTTTGTCATTTATTTTAATTGGTGACTTAGACCAAGCAGTTTTAAGAACTAGCTCTTTATCTTGGGATGAAAAGAATCTTGCTACTGTTGGTTTAGAGGAAGGATTATTCTTAGATGTAGATGAAGCTAGGGATCTGAGTGCCCTTTCAATTCCATATGATAAAGCCTCAGGAAGGTCTAAGATACTAGGAAACCAAGAGGTCAGGAAATTCAGCATATTATTACCTTCTATGTTGTCTGGAAGTCCAAAGATCTGTATATTATTCCTACGAGACCTTATTGTATTGAGCACTTTCGTCAGGCGTTCGCCACTAGACTTCTTCAGAATACATTAACAAAAGACACAATTCCTGGCCAGTTAAATACAAAATATTCCAATCACATGATGTAATAAAATCATCACATTGGTTAAAACTTCTCTATATGATTTAAAAAACATAAACATCCATATCATGACTGTTTTGACCATTAAATAATTTGTGAACAATGACATCCTGAAATAAACAATAAAAAAACATAGCAAACTTTGCTTAGTGTTTAAACACCACTGACATGGTAAAAACCATGTATATGTGGAAACACAAGCTTGTGTATATCTATGCATATATGCGCATCAACAATGTTACCTACTCCACTAAATGAAACAACTTGCTACATTACAAATTTTATTTTTAAATTTTATTTTAAATTGTAAAAAGAAGTTTTAACCAATGTGATGATTTTATTACATCATGTAATTGGAATATTTTGTATTTAACCAGCCAGGAATTGTGTCTTTTGTTAATGTATTCTGAAGAAGTCTAGTGGCGAACGCCTGACGAAAGTGCTCAATGGCATCTTATGGTCCTCTGTTTTTTATCAGTTTGGATTGGCAGTGTTTGAGTTTTATGGAGCCGAGAGCCATTGGTGATGCTGCAGAGTTAGTTCCCGTACATCAGCTGAATGCTTTGATTGGGAATCTATCAGCGCTTATCGAAGTGCTGGCTATCCAGATGACTGCCTTTGGGAGGAACCTAACTGTTTTACAAAATCAGCCTGGCTGGGCAGGAACTTACTCGCAAGTGACTGCATCTTCTTTAAGTGATTCGATTCCACCGGGGCAGGGCAGTCCTACACTTGTGTCACCAAATTCAAGTGAACCTGTGATGAGTTCAATGGCCACAGGTAGTGGCAACAGTGGGGCCGCTAATGGTGGTGACAGTGGAGTTATTGTTCGTTCTTTTGCTGAATGGATTAATGAAGGAAGAGAATGGGACATTACCAGAAACAACAGCAGGTCCGAAAGGGGTACTATTGATCAACAACTAAAAGATTTTGAAAAAGAGGTCTTGAAGTTTCGGAAACTTCAAGTGGAGAATTCTTACTTGAAAGAATGCCTTCAGAGGCAACAAGTGCCCAAAGGACTTAGGACATGGAAGTATCCTACAGGTACTGTTTCAGGCTCTGAATTGTGCATCGAATTGACTGCTATGTTTAACAGGCATGGATGTGAACTGTTGGATGTTTTGATATGGGACAATGACAAGAAAATGCAAAATTTAAAACCCACAATTGACTGTATTAATGAGGATTTACACAATGACCTGTTATTTCAGACAAAAATCAATGATTATAATGCAGTGTTGGTGAATGTGGATAAAATCATTCTTTCAATAAAAAAAAAAAAAAAATTAAAAAGTTAGATAGAGACAAGGGGGGATATGAACAAGGGAGAGCCTATCCCCTAGTGAATACTAGAGGGCAGATGGAAGGGCTTGGTAGTAATGTTGGGGCGATTTCTAGGACTGATGACGACAATAACAGTGACACTAATGAGCAGATGGCTCCTTTAGATGTATTACTGAGGAGGTCAGAACGCCTCTAAAACCGGAAACGACAACACTACAATCAGGGAGGGATGAGCAGTGGCAGCTTCCAGAATTTCCACAAGCACAGGGGCAGGAATTACAGGGGGAGGGTGAGGGGAATATGCGAACAAATGGTAGATGAAGTGGTGGATCAGACATAACATATTATTCTGAACAAGACCAGAGATTTTAAAATATTTAACTACACTGATCTGAATATTACTGTTGCTTGGGCCGACTTGTTACAAAAGGGGCTCAATTTTGTTCCTAAGAGGAGACCTAGAATTGAGTATTCTTTACTTGATTTGAAACTATTTATTAGAAAACTCAATATGAGGATGCAATTTGAGAACACTATTTTACCTAGTAACATTTCTACATGCAAAAAACTAGTACTTACAATCCCCCTTTATACCCTACTCTACAAGTATTTGAAAGTCTTTGTACTGAACAAATGAGGAGGGTACATCAAAGAAAAATCGATGAAGATGGTAACAATCTATCCAATATAGACATGGAATTATTAACTGAGATAGCCAATAACAAGTCTATTAAGGTTAAGAAACCCGATAAGGGTGGGGGGTTGATTATTATGGATCAAAACAGATGTGTAAAAAAAATGTTTGCACATTTATATACTGAATCGTGTGAAGTTTCACAGAATCAATTAAACATATATAGAAATATAGATATTACTTTACAAGATTTATTGTTAAATGATCAGATTTCTATTGATGAACACACTCTTGATGCAAAAAAATCCCCAGACTCCTACCATTTTTGGTATCCCCAAACTCCATAAATGTTTAAATGACCCCCCCTTTTCGACCCATAGTGGATGCAAAAGCATCCAAAACGTTCAACTTGCCTATGTTTATTGACCACAATTTGAAATATATATTAGAGAAACACACACATGTTCTGAAGAACTCGTGGGATTGTCTCAAAAAAATTCAGAATGACATGTATGATGACCACCTATTATTAGTAACTATGGACATTAGAGATCTGTTTACTGCCATCCCCCATGAAGAAGGTCTCTGTGTAGTGCAAGAACACAAGTAGTCATAAAATATCTCGAGACCTTCTTCATGGGGGATGGCAGTAAGCAGATCTCTAATGTCCATAGTTACTAATAATAGGTGGTCACCATACATCTCATTCTGAATTTTTTTGAGACAATCCTAGGTGTCACTTAGAAGTATCACATTCTGTAAAGATAACCTGGTTAGGATTGTTTAAAAATAAAAATTCCTGTCAGAAATCTTTGAAGTGGCAGAGCTAAAAAAAACTGCTGTTAGCCACAGTTCATGCTGGGCACACCGCTCTATGGAAGAGTTTGAGAGCCAAGTAGTTTAATACTCAAAGCATCAAGATAAAACAGTATATATATTTTTAACCATGTCAACCAATAACCAGTAACCTAAGAAAGAAAACTTTCCAGGCAGGACCTGCCTTGTGAACTTTATAGTAAAATCATACTAACAACTTTGAATCTGAGAAGCTTAAATTTCTCTAAATCTCTTCTCCGGAGATGAGAGATTCTCTGTATTTTTAATGAAAATTATTTTCCTTGAGCATACATAAAAATGAAATCTCCTTATATGAATTTAATAAAGAATGTCTAATTCATACAGAACAATCATCTTCACTAGACGATTCAAATAGAGATGAAATTTATATCTGCTTTTTTCATCAATTCAACTGAAGTATCCGGTAAAGTTAGTAACACTACATTATAAGCACATATTGATGTAGGTTAAATAAATTTTATATATATATATATATATATATATATATATATATATATATATATATATATATATATATAGGTCCCCTTCACATTGCCGACACTTCAAAATGCCGAGTTTCATATGGCCGAGACCATATGATCGACATTTGAAATGCCAACACTGCGGAACCGGCATCTCTTTACAGTGCGGAATGGAAAGATTTCCATTCCTACAATGTAGTGCGATCTCAGACTTGGTATATTTAAGTTACAGGAGGGGGAGCCCCCACGGGGGTGCAGGGTGACATGCCCCCCCCCTGCTAGCAGTGTTTAGGTAAGTGTTTTTTGTTTTTTACTCTTCTATTTCATATGTTCGACATTTCAAATGTCGATCATATGGTCTCGGTCATATGAAATTCGGCATTTTGAAGTGCCGAACATATGAAGATCTATATATATATATATATATATATATATATATATATACATATATATATATATATATATATATATATATATAGGTTCCTTGTTAATATTTTAACTCATTTATTAGAATTTTAACAAAACATAAAACAAAAAGAAATAATGTGTATAAGAACAAATTCCAACCAATACAAAAAAAAGGAATATTAATGAACTTGTAACCATTTTCCAACATTTCAAACAAATAAAAAAAATGAATGGATTACTTCTGATCACTCTTTCAGTCTATATATTTTTAATTTATCTCAAATATCTAATGCATTTTATATTCCTTTATAAATTTAAAGAAATGGCTGATATTTCCTTGTAAGACAACCCACTCAGTTATTAAATAATGTTTTGCAAGGGAACAAATAATCATAGTTAAGGTTAGAGTTTCCAAACTGGTTATCTTGCCAAACTCACACTAAACTATGGTCAAATTAAGTTTTCTTGAATAATGCCTTTTCCTTTCAGTCTGTCACTACCTCCAATAAATACCTTATGATTTTAATGCTCCAGATCTCCCACGTAAAGGACTTATCATTTTCAGACTGCTAAATATAATAATGTCAGCTACAGATCCATTAAATAATTTTACAACCTAACTCCATATTAATACAAACAAAACTGTTTCAGTGGTGTGATATAAGAACTATGACAGATCACAATACTGAGTTTATAAGTTAGAAAAAGGTAGGATCAGAACAGCTTGACTCCATAAATACTGCCAATCTGATTGCAACAATAGATCTTATATGTAACAATCCCATATAGATAAATGATACATTTTACTATTTATAATTGAAAATAAATACACTCTGTGAGCATTAGAAGCCATACAAGCTTTTTTAATATAATTCCAGAAATATTAAAGAAAACTGAATTTCATTGAGAAAAATAGATGACTGCCTTATCTCATCTTCTTAACTAAAAGAGCAACATATTTTAAACAAGTCTACTTTATTGTATAACAGCAATATAATACTTCCAAACAGGCAATGCTGGACTTGTGTAAGGCTGGCAAAACATGGATATTTGGGTTTAATCCTTTAGACAACTACTCTTTCTATGGGTACAGTCAGTCATTAAATACATCACAATCCTGCATACACTCAGAGGTTAACTCCAGTTTCGAGGTTCATTGTAAAGAACTATAAAATTCTGAAGAAGTCAAACAGGCCTGCAACCTACTGTTTAAACAGGTCTCCTTCCATTATTAACTGTGCATACTGCATAAATGAATTAAGTCACATAAAGACTACGTACATAGAGGATTATGATCAAATCTCTAATAACAATCAGTTTTTAAGTGTTCAAAATATGGATGTCAAGAAATTCACTTCACGAGTGAAACTTGAGAGAAGAATCTTAACATCCATGTCAAGAACACATTACAGGCAGGGTAATTTATGATCAAAGAGACCCAATCATAATTCTTTGTAATACATGGAATTTTACCAGCTCCCATGCACTACAAATGTTAAAGAAAAAAGGCTAGGAGCATTAAGTGTTTTCAGCTTTCAAAGTTGTAATATACTTAACTACTGCCACACAGACTACACCCATCACAGGAGAGTATTGAGAAGTGCAAACAGCTTTAAAAATTAACACTTCCCTGAATGAAGTGTTTAAAAGGATTTAAAGTTGTTTGTAGTTCCCAGGATTCTAATGATTCCATACATTTTGATGATGACCAACTGATTTTGTAAATTAAATTACCTGTCATAAATTTCTGAACCTTCTTCAAGGCCAGGCAGCAGTCCTGTTACAAAGGCTTGTAGACTTGGCAGAAGTGCTTTCTGCAGTGGAAGGTAGTAAACCTCGTAGAGAGAAAGAAGTGTTGGCTTGATGGACATGGAAGCATTGGCTAGCAGAGGAAACAGACCAGCACTAAAAATAAAACAGAAATATGGGAAAATGCACATCAGATTTAAATAAATGCATCTTAATACCTCTAGCATGGTTCTATTCAGTAAGTACATGATATGCAAAGGTTAAATAAACTTTCTTTCCTGATGCTTGAAATATGGGTACATATTCAGTACCATTTTCACAAGGCCTCTGTTTTTGTATTAAAGGAGTTTCTACTAATCTGTTGAATTATTGCACCGTGTAACCAAAAGCAGATTTTTAACAGCAGTTTTAGTTACATAATGTAGCTGCTCCAATCCAGTAATTACAGTCTCAGAGCTACAGAAATTAAATCATTTTACCTCTTATTAACCACTACAGCAAGGAAACATAAGATGATGTGTTCTTTCCCAATTGTGTTTGCCTTTTAATCATATTCACATGGAACAGAATTAAACGTTAGGGAAGCTGCCAACATAGTCTCATAAGACAGAATTGTATACTGTTGCAGAAACAATCCCTGAAATTATTTCTAAACATTTGCTTTGTAATACTTATAATGTACACACACTATAGACCCAGTCTCACATATTACCATTACAACCTCAAATCATACACATAAACACACAAAGACATACTCGGAGGCTCTGATCAAAAATCTACCAAAACAGCAGAGGCCACCAAAGCAGACACCCAAACAACCACCACCTCAGAACACAACACCTGCAACACATAGACCTCACAGTCAGAGTGTCAAACAGTCACAGCCCTTAAGGCCAAACACAATGCCAGACACACTAGTCATTGGTGACTCCATAGTCAGACACACTGACGTCCCGCTCACCAGACTGAGTAAGGAGAAGGTCACAGTAAGCTGCCTGTCGGGCGCTAGAATCCGCCACATAACGCAAGCACTCAGGTCTCTCAACAGCAGGTACAAATATGATTCAGTCATTGTCCACGCTGGTGTAAACGACCTGAGACGCACTCCTTGGACTACATGAAAAGAGACATTGAGGAGCTCTCTGATTATGTAGCCCAGACAGGTATGACCCTGACCTTGAGCAGTATCCTACCTTCACCAAGAATGATGCCACAATACAGAGATAAGATGATCAGCTTTAACAATTGGCTTAAACACTGGTGTCATTCAAAGGGGATCCAGTGTCTGTCTGCCTGGGATGACATGCTGGACAAGCCACGCTGCCAAGGGACGGCTTGCACCTGTCACCCTGGGATTCGGATATTGGCAAAGGCTCTTGCCACCCCCATAGTGCCTTTTTAGGCAAGGCTCAAATTCTAAACCTACCACCCTAGAACACAAAAAGGAAAAACTAAGGGTAATGCTGCTCAATGCCAGAAGTCTAAATCTCAAAATGCACGCACTGAGGCCCTTCTCAGTATGGAGAACATCGATGTCTGTGCTGTGACAGAAACCTGGTTCAAGGCTCCTGAGAGCACCCCGCGCTATCAGGTTTTACCTCATATCATGCGTTCCGCCCCAAAATCTGGACAATACCAAGAAAGGAGGGGGTATCCATATTCATCAAGGACACCCACACCTCAAGACTGGTGGCAACGCACGATGCATCGGAGACCATCCAGGTGCAATTAACCATAGGCAAGACTGCTCTGCAAATTGTAGCATGTTACAGGCCACCCTCACAAACTCAGGAACCTCACATGGCCTTCCTGAAAACACTAGAGGGGATAAATGTATCACCAAACACCATCATACTAGGTGACTTCAATTACCCTAATATAGACTGGGAACACTACTCAAGCCCAAACACCCTAGCCCAAAAGTTCCTGGAATTCATAAACTCAAATGCCATGGAACAACTAGTCACCATCCCCACAAGAGGAGATAACATACTTGATCTCATCATCACGAACATGGGAGCACAATGTTCAACACCGGAGGTGTACCCCTCACTGGTGAGATCAGACCACAAACTAATCTCGCTGGAGGTCCTCATCCCACCCCCACCTGAGATAAAAAAGACCACAGTAAAGAACTTCTCAAAAGCCGACTTCACACTTCTAAAGACTAGTGTGGTCTCCTTTAAGGCCCCCGAGCCGGTGGAAAACAGTACTCAAGCCGCTGAATCACTTACAAATGCCTTCTACCAGCACCTGCAGGACTGCATGGACAAGGCAATCCCAAGCAAAACAAAGACTCTTTGTACCAAAGGCAAGCGTCCAGTCTGGTGGACCCCAGCCATAAACAAACTCTACAACAAAAGGAGGAAGCTACTACAAGATAGAGCAAAATCCTTAAAAGGTAAGACACCCTTGATCACTATAAGTAAAAACTAAGAGCTCTCATAAAATCATCCAAAGCAAATTTCGAGAGAAAAATAGCTAAAGACTCAAAAGACAATCATAAGGCCTTCTTTAGCTATGTTAGAAACCTGGGAGGAAACTCCCAGATATGCTCAGAGCTAGTTCAAAATGATGTGAAGATTACTGATCCTACAGACATTGCCAACATACTGGCTGACAGGTTCAGTGCAAACTTCTCCCTCCCCAAAAGGAGAGATATCTATACCAAACGATTGCAGCCCCCAAACATCTCCAGCGCCCAAGTGAGAACTGCTCTCTCCAAAGCAAAAACACAGCATCCATGGGACCTGATGGTGTCCCCGGCTGTGTGCTCCATGAACTCAATGAGGAATTAAACCCACAGCTAGGACAGCTGTTTAATCAAAGTCTTACCTCTGGATACGCACTCCAGGAGTGGCGCACTGCAACTGTGGTACCACTTCACAAAGGCGGTGCCTCCACCGACCCTGGAAATTACCGCCCATTAGCTTGACAAGCCTTATCTGCAAAGCCATGGAGAGGATCATAATGGACCTCATAAATAAAGACATAGGGAATTTGCAGACTTTGGATCCAACCCAGTTTGGCTTTGTCAAAGGCAGATCATGCCTTTTAAACTTGGTTGACTTTTTCGAAACAGTCACCAAAGCCATTGATGAGGGAAAGGCAGTCCATACAGCCTACCTCGATCTGGCTAAGGCCTTCGATACAATACCCCATTCGGGTATCATTGAAAAACTCATCAGCTTAAATGTCAACCCATACATCACAAGATGGGTTGCAAACTGGCTGAGTGACAGAACCCACAGGGTCAGAGCTTCTGGCGCCATGTCAGACTCAAAGCCTGTCACAAGTGGTGTCCCACAGGGCTCAGTCCTGGGCCCACTCTTGTTTGGCATCTACTTTTCCAAGTACAAGCAAACACAGGAGGGTTATGGCTGACAAAGTTTGCAGATGACTGCAAACTGGGCCATAGTAGAAAACACATCTGACACAGATATCCTTCAGAAGGGTCTCACAGAAACGGATAACTGGTGCCAGAGCCACGGCCTAAAGTTAAATGCCAAAAATGCATAGTCATACCCTTCGGGAAAAACAAGGTTACCCCTAGCTACCAAATAGGTGGCAATCCACTGAGCACAGAAGAAGTTATCAGGGACCTGGGGACCCAGGTTGATAGTAGTCTGTCATTCGACACCCATGTAGCTAAAGTAGTTAGGAAGACCTTCTACATTGCCCACCTTATCATGAAGGGATTCTCATCTAGATCAAGGGAGGTCATAGTCTCCCTTTACTCATCACTCATCAGACCAATGATTGAGTACAATGCCCCATTCGGAATGTATCTGACCCGACACTTGCAGCAGCTGGAGAGGCCACAAAAGTTCCTCACCAAAAGGATAAAGGGTCTCAAAAATCTGTCCTATGCTGCCCGACTGAAAGAACTCCAGCTCTATTCAGTTGCTTACCGCTTGCTCAGAGGTGACCTTTGCCTAACATACAAGGCCATGTCAAACCCAGATTTGATGAATATGCTTCACCTCAAAAATCTAGATCCATCAGAGCCACAAGGGCGGAGCCTTAAACCTTGACACGGCTATTAATAGGACGTGCTGGAGGGATAGATTCATCACCCAAAGACTCCCTATGCTGTGGAACAAAATCCCGGTACATGTGAGGCAGAGCACCTCGCTGGCCTTGTTCAAGAGAAATCTTGACCAATGGATGGGAGATCGCAGATATACCCCAGGGATTACCTCAGTGTCACTGCTCGACAGAGGCACAGAAAAATAATGGGTATAGTTCCCCATACTAAAGGGGTGGCCTAAGCCACAAAACGATGGGCTAGGCTTGTAAATGCCCTCGGGCAGATAGCCTAGTATGAACCTATGAACCTATGAACCTAAGTCAATCAATAATATAACATGTTATAAGCCTTTATTCACAATTAACATTTCTTACTAGAATGTTAGGATGTAATTATAAACAAAAACACATAAATGGTAACCTCAGGTATAGTAACCATGAAACTGTTTAGCATTATTTTGTTTTTTTAATGGACTCATGAATATGCACTGAAAATGCGCATCACTCAGTTCCACTGCATCAATATAACATCAAGTACCATTCTGTTCATTAACGCATGTAGGTAATAAATATTTCTGTTTTTTTTCCTGCAGACTGAACCATCTTGCTTTACTAAACATGTCGCTGTCCATGGGATGAACGAATATGATGGCAGGCAGCTCATATTAGTTGTTCAACTCACACCAGGGAGTTCCAGGAGACTAACTTTGAAGAACTGCTCTTACAAATGTCAAGTAAAATAAACATTACAACCCGAGGAAGTAAAGCAGTAGCACTAAAACCTGAGGGCTTGTCATAGCACTTATCTAAGCCCAACTAATTTAGTACAAAACCCAATGTTCTGACTGTACCATTACGACTGCTTCATTATTTGTAAATTACTCTGAAGGAGGAAAAACAGAAAGCATTGCACTACGAAGTCCTAATATACCACTTCAAAATGTCCATATTCCTATGAAACGAAAGAGGAACAAAAATACTTTAATCACTACTAATATTCGGTAAACATCTAAAAAATATATCGTTCTTGTGTTTTATTTATATGGTTGTTTTCTACAAAAGTGTGTTTAAAGTTTTCAGATGGTTCTTTTTGTGCATATCCTTTTCTACAGCATTTCTTTTTGGCTTTTAACAAATATTATTCTTAGGATTTGATTTGTTTTTACTGATAATATTAAAGAAAGCAAAGCTATATAGTCAACTTTTCATAATTTTAGGTGTTCAAGTGTATTTCCTGTTACAGTGATAGCCTTGGGAAACTCTGCAGCAGGCTGAGGTCTCAAACTCTTAACATACTTTCAGAGGTTAACACACTTCACCCATGACTGGGCTGATGCTATCCTAACCTTGGATGTCCCCATGTAACTAGTACAAAGATGGCATACTTCTGTCCATCGCTAGTTATTTATTGTCCCCTTTCTAGTTCTAGTCAACACTGGAATACATGCTTCAGGCACAGTGTGTCTTTGCAAATTACCAAGGTTCTTGTAATGACCTCGGTATAACCCCCTTTCCTAAGGTACTTGAACAAAGAGTGTAGAAAACAAGAGAAAGTATGGACAAGGATTAGAGTAAAGGTGATAAGGGAGAAAGGATGTGAACCCACCCCAGCCCCTGTAGCCCCCAGATTTAGTGGGGATGATGAGTGGGACTTAGAATGTGGTCACAGTTACCTACCTAACATCTAGAAATATGTTAAGTTGGTACACAAATGTATTATAAACTACGTACTTTACTGACTTGGTAAAAAACAACAAAAAAGCAAGTTAGCTGCTTCAAACTTCACAAAGACCAACTTATTGTAAGTGCTTTCGTCAAGGCAAATGCCCCAACTTCTAAGGCATTGCAATAAATTGTAAGTCAGGAAGCAAGGGCACTTTAAATATGAAGTAGTTTTAACTAATGGTTCAATCAAGGATTTAACTGTTTAATTGTTTAATTATGTTGAATGTGAGTATAAAATAGAGGTTTTTATGGCTGTTGAGTTGTCTGATGAAGTTGGGGCATTTGCCTCGACGAAAATGCATACACAAATGTATTATTTCATAGTGTGAGTCAATGTTGCAGACATAACCTTAGGGAAGACTACCTGAGTTAGAAGTCATAGCAGATAGGGAGGTTGGTAGAACAGATGATGGTTGCAGTATGCCTTTCAAGATGGCAGAGGCAAAGCATGCTCCTGAAACAAAGTTCAACCAATAAGGTTTGGAAAAAAAAGACAAAGAGAGGACCAGAAGGCTGCCTCAAAAATACACATGTACTAATCCTTTTCAAGAAAACAGTGATACTCGCTGTGACCCATGGAGAGTGTCATCAAACTTTCCTTAACAATGGCTTCCAGTGGGTTTTGTGACACTAATTAAATATAACGTGCAATACATTTTGAGATGATCTGCTTAGACATATGCAATGATTTCGGATTCCTGCCAATGCCACAGAGTTGTTCTGATAGTTTAAATTCTTCAGTTGTGTTCTAAATTGTACCTCAACTTTTTGTGCATATCACAGGGATACAGAATTATTTCCCCTTTGTTTTTGAAATGTAGGGGGGAAAAAGACTAGTAACTGGATAGCTTGGTTTAATGCCACCTCTATGACCACCTTAGGAATGAAAGAGCGGTTTGTATGAAAGGTAAGCATATCCCTGTGAAACATTAGGAAAGGTTCTCTAAACATCAAGGCCTAGAGCTATGAATCTCTCCAGGATGAGGGAACTACAATTAATAAGGCTGTCTTCCAGAATAGGTATTTTAGGTCAGCAAAACCAGCTGCTTTAAAGGGGTGCAGATTCAGTTTTTCCAACATGAAATCCAGGTACAAGGCTGGAGTCAAAGTCCACCTGGAGATACCTGAAATGAAGGATGTCCTTCACAAACTACATGATTGGTTGGCAGCTATGATATTGAAGGGCAGACAGGCTGAGATGGTTAAAAGGGGCAGTTGTATTGATATATATATGCTAAGCTGGTGTAAAATAGTTCCAAGAGATACTGACAGACTGTATGCACATTCACCTGTTTGGGGTTCAGGTCCTTCTTTTGACAACAGAGGAATAAAACTCTTCCATTTAGCTAGATGCAAATTTCTGGTACTTGGTCTCCTACCCTCCCTCATGATATCTAGCATGTAGCTGAAATACAAGTGTCTAAAGGGAAACAGTGTAATATCTTCCAAGCTGCCAGACTCAGGGTGGACAGGCTGGAATGAATGGACGACCCCCTGCTCTATGTTCAGAGGTTCACATGCTCACATACTGTGGCAGCAGAAAAGATCTTTCCATTGCCTTCCAGATTAGGTGGGAGACAGAGTGTTGCCTAAGCAAAAAGGTGACCTTAAGAATCATTTATGTGTTCTCCTACCATACCTTCTGAACTGCTATGGGGAGCAAGGGGAAGGGAAGGAATACATAAAGAAATAGACTTATTCAGTCTGGGGAGAATAAGTCCATTGCCAAAGCTTTCTTGTGAGGTGCTCTGCAGGGCAATTTGCCAGCTGTTGCTTAGAGAAGCAAGAGGTCTATCTCTGGAACGTCCTCCTTGTTCACCAGGTTTAGGAAAGATTTCATATGCAACATCCATTTATGTATGTCTGCAATTAAATTCTACACTGAGCGTTTATAAGTTGCTATGAGGACTAGGCTTATTTTCAAAACCTCCTCCTAGATCTGATTGATTAACCTGCACAAATGTGTCATCCTTTGCTTGCTGATATACCACATCACTGTGGTGTTGTTTGAGACCCAGGTACCTGCACTGCCTAGTAGAATGAGTGCAAACTGAACTGAACTGCTAACTTATTCTTAGGTTTTACATGCATTCTGCTTTCTATTGGATTTCAGGTGCCCTGTACTCTGAGACCCACAGTGGCCTGATCTAAGGCATCCATCATGAGGACTTGGTTGGGAGAAATCCGACTGAAAGGCATACACTCATTCCTGTGAAAATGGTTGAACAACTAGTCCAATTCTTTCTTGACACATGGCAAAATAAGGATTATAATGAGAAGTTATGTACCTACCATAACATTCCATGTTAGTTGTCTTCTCTCGCCTTCTTTCTTGCTTGATGGGTTCGGAGCCGATCCTCGGCTCCGACTCGGCACTTGCTAAGCTCGAGAGTCACTTTTACCAGCTCGAGGCAGCCCCATATCCCATGATGCAAGGCGGTAAGTACCCAGATCTCGTTTGATGACAATAGGCAATAGCACCTAGCATAATAACTTCCAAAAGGAAGAAAGAAGGAGAGAAAAAACCTGAAGGATGGTAGAAGGACCAGCACTGTATGGTCTTCAGAAGCATACTTGTAGAGAGAAAGGTCTGTCCAGGCCTGGGGGAAGGAGGGAGGGTCGCAAGAAAGTAAGCGAGAGAAGACAACTAACATGGAACGTTATGGTAGGTACATAACTTCTCAATGTTAAGTTGTCAATCTCGCCTTCATTCTTGCTTGATGGGACCGCGTCCCTAGCACCTCTATCCTGGGTGGCTCAATGGAACAGACTCTTGAGAACTGTAGAGCCAAAACTGGCTCTGTCCCTGGAGGCCAAATCCAATTTGTAATGGGAAACAAATGTATGAGGAGTGGCCCAAGTGGCTGCTGCACAAATAGTGTCTAATGGAAGTCTAGCTTGAAAAGCTGTGGAAGTGGCTAAGCTTCTGGTTGAATGCGCTTTAGGTTTCGAGCACAGCTGTTTTCCCCTGAGCTGATAAATTTCAGAGATGACAGAAGAAAGCCATCTAGACAAGGTCACTTTTGAGACAGGAAGGCCTTTCTTGTTATCAGCATAAGAAACAAAGAGTTGATCGGATTTCCTGAGTTGTTTTGTTCTGTCCAAATAATATCTGAGTTGGCGGTGGACATCAAGATAATGTAATTTTTGTTCCGATCTGTTTGAATAGTTTGGGAAAAATACAGGAAGATCAACAGCCTGATTCAAATTAGTCTTTGAGGCGACCTTAGGCAAAAAGGTCGGATTAGTTCTCAATGATACTCTGTCTTTGTGGAAGACTAAATAGGGGGGGGGGGCGAACAGATAGAGCATGAAGTTCAGACACCCTCCTAGCCGATGTAACAGCAACCAGGAATAAAGTTTTCCATGAAAGAAATTTCAGGGAACATGAAACAGCTGGCTCGAAGGGAGGAAGAATCAAGGATGTGAGCACTAAATTTAGGTCCCATTGAGGAGGAGGACTCCTGATTGGAGGTTTCAGGAGAAAAATAAAGCCTGTGGGACATAATGTTGTGATCTGCGAACCCGACATGAAAGTTCGAGATAGCGGCCAACTGAACTTTGACCGTGGAAGAAGAGGAGCCCGCGTGAAAAATTTCCGCTAAGAAATCCAAAACTGCTTGTACTGGAGCAGTGAAGGGATCAATATTCTTGGCTTTTGCCCAATAAGAAAAACGTTTCCATTTGCTAGTATAAATCCTCCTAGTAGAGGATTTTAAGGAAGCTACTATGATGTCTCTAACAGGATTAGAGATCATAGGAAGCCTGGCAAAGGAAGGAAGTGGAGCAACCATGCTGTGAGGTTGAGAGAAGGGATAGACCGGTGCAGCTGACCCGATTGGTGAATCAGAAGATCTGGCACTGGGTCCAGATGCCACGGCTGCACCAAAAGGTGACGATGGAGGAACGGAAACCAAATTTGTCGAGGCCAATAAGGGGCAATGAGAATCATTTTGGCTCTCAAAACGGTGGCTTTCTGGATTACTTGTGGGATCAGAGGAAAGGGAGGAAAGGAATAAAGAAGCCCCTGGGGCCAATCCTGGGTCAGAGCGTCTCTGAGGGGATGGCCTGGCAGTGGGAAGAGAGAGAAGAAGTCTGGGCATTTGCTGTTTTGGGGAGTAGCAAAAAGATCGCAACATGGGCGACCCCATTCTAGAAAAATCTCCTCCACTATAGATTGTTTGAGAGACCACTCGT
Organism: Protopterus annectens; assembly: GCF_019279795.1. Taxonomy (NCBI): domain Eukaryota; kingdom Metazoa; phylum Chordata; order Ceratodontiformes; family Protopteridae; genus Protopterus; species Protopterus annectens. The sequence continues at coordinate 1,749,783,715 of NC_056735.1, forward strand.
GAGGCATGAGAATAGCTCTGCTCAATCTGTCCGCTAAAATGTTGGTTTTCCCAGGGATATGCGTTGCTACCAGAAACCGATGAGAGGAGATCGCCTATTGCCAAAGTCTGAGCGCTTCTCGACACAAGGGGTAGGACTTGGTTCCGCCCTGTTTGTTGATATACCATACTACAGACATGTTGTCTGTGTGGACTGCAATTGTCCCCAAGGGAAGAAAGTCGTTGAGGGCTTGCAACATTAAAAGCACTGCTCTCATCTCTAGGACATTTATGTGCAGGTGGTATTCGAACGGTTGCCACGTCCCATGAACCATCCTGCCCTGATAATGCCCCCCCCCACCCGATCAGGGAGGCATCCGTAGTGACAGTGGCTACCGGGGTTGGGGGTACAAAGGGTCTGCCTTGGTGAATCTGGGAAGAAGTAATCTACCAAGAAAGATGATTCTTGCAAATCTGTGTCACCAGTATTTGGTGACGCATCGGAAGTTGTTGGTAAGACCACTGAGTGAACAACATCCACTGAAGAAGGCGCATAAAGAAGCGAGCCAGGGGAAGAAGGGTAATGGCCGCAGCCATGAGGCCCAACACTTTTAGAACCATTCTGGCTTGTACTTTCTTGCTGGCTAGAATGATTCTCACGTGACCTTGTATATCTGAGATTCTTTGGTCTGTGAGGGTAGCTGACATCCGAACAGTGTTTAAGTTTGCGCCTATGAAAGTAATAGAGTGGCAGGGCAATAAGGAGGATTTTCCGTAGTTGATCAAGATGCCCAATTGAGTGCAAAGATTTATTGTGTAATCCCTGGCTTGAAGAAGCTGATGCCTGGTGGTGGTGGCTGAAAGGAGCCAGTCGTCGAGATACGGAAACACCTGGAATCCTTGACGTCTCAGGTGAGCCGTGACCACTGCCATACATTTGGTGAACACTCTGGGGGCTGTAGTGAGACCAAAGGGCAGGGCTCTGAATTGGAAATGACTGGACCCCAGCCGAAAGCGGAGAAACCTTCTGGAGCGTCTGTGAATTTTTATGTGATAGTACGCATCCTGTAAAATCTATTGAGCACATCCAGTTGTCCTTCTGTAAGAAGGGCAGAATTGACTGAAGTGTGACCATTCAGAATCTTGTCTTTCTCACAGACTTGTTGAGTCTGCTGAGATCCAATATTGGTCTCCAGCCTCCCATCTTTTTGGGGACCAAAAAGAACCTTGAGTAGATTCCGGGCTCTGAATGATCTGTTGTAACTGGCTGAATGGCTCTTTTTTGCAGAAGTTTTAAAACTTCTAACTCTGCAATTTCCCTTAGACCGGGTGGAACATCTGGAAGGGAATTTGAGTAAGAAAAGGGAGTTTCCTCGAAAGGAATTTTGTAACCCTCAGATATGATCGACTGTACCCATCTGTCTTGAGTTAGGGAAAGCCAGGCTTCTGGGTACAGCGATAGTCTTCCCCTGACTGCCTCCAAGGATGGACAGTCGGGCAACATCTCAGGGATGCTGAAAGGGCTTGTCAGAGAGGCTCTCTGCTTCCCTGGTTTTGTGGACTCCCTCTGCCTCTAGAGCGTCGTCTGTTATTGTTACCCCCTCTGCCTCTAGGGGTAAACTGACCACGTGAATCCAGCGTGACTCCTTGGGATTTGCGGAACCACATTTTGCCACCCTTCTGTCCTTTAGGGTAAGGTCTAGAAGGGGTGGAAAAACGGACCCCACGCAGAAAGAGTCTTGCCATCCTGCTCACACCTGGTCAATGTTTCCTTCACTTGAGGGCCAAACAAAGCTGACCCATCAAAGGGAGAGTTTGTGAAGGACGCCTTAAAGGGATCTGCAAAATTACAGAGCCGCATCCAGGCTTGGCGTCTAAGAGCCACACCTGTACCTGCGGCTCTACTCGCTCCATCTGCTGCATATGATATCAGCCGCATGGAGGAGTTAGCAATAGAATTAAGGGTTCCTAGCTGCGAAGCAATTTTTTCTTGAGCCCCTGCAGCTGTGGGATCCTGTACTACTTCACCTAGCTCCTTAAGGATATCCCTTTGGAGTCTGGTGAAGTGACATAAGTAGTTCAGCGAGCGCATAGCAAAGGTCGCTGAAGAGAACATCTGCTTACCATACCTATCCATGGTCCTAGAGTCCTTATTAGGAGGATGGACAGGTAAGGAAGGATCTGCAAGTTCCTTCTTAGTGGCAGCCGCCGCCACCACCATGGCATCAGCAGGGACACCTTTCGTGAGGAATTGTTTGTCCGAAGGGGCAGTAATAAATTTAGAAGGCCTCCTAGGAACTGGCTCTACAGAGTCAGGAGCAGCCCAAGCCTTTCGAGCAATAACCTGCATAAGGGGGTTGAAAGGCGGAGACACCCAGGAGGTGGAGGGCCGAGATCCAAACACCTCCAGGTATACCGACTCATCCTCAGAGGGATTATTGGAGGGCCAGTTTCCCCTCTGTTTAAGGAGTTCTAGGATGTCTGAAAAGGAGACATCCTCAGAGGGGGATCTTGGGGATCCCTCCGACTCATCTAAGTCGGTATCTGAAGTGATAGACTCGGGGGAGTCTACGTGTTTCCTCTTACAGGTCCTCTTGCGTGGAGGATCCCCTGACTGATCAGGAGAATCCTCGGAAGAGGGGGTTCTTCCCAGTGGGGAAACCTGAGGCGGAGGATCTCTGGGACCGGGAGCAAGAGAGATGGCAGAGATATCGACAGGCACCGTAGAGGGAGGAGCTAAGGGAACAGACTGCTGGCTGAGTCCAGTGGTTAGCACACTCTTCATCACCTCGAAGGCTCCCCTCCCACGGAGGTCCGAGAGAACCCGTTCCGAAGAACCAGGAACTCCAGGGCCCACCGAAAGGGAAGGCTCCGAGGCAGATGTTGGAGCGGAGCTCACCAAGGCCGAGGCTCCAAGGGGAAGAGTGGGGTCGGACAAGGGTCCGATGCCACTCACCCCCTCGGAGGAGACCAGGGAAGCCCGACCACCGAATCCCTCTAAGGAAGGTCTCGAAGAGGAGATAAGAGTAGAGGCTGAGGGAGCAGAAGGGGGGGGGGTATCTGTCCCTCAGCCATAGCAGAAACCATTCCCAAGACTCCAGCTCCGAACTCTGAGGTAGAGTCGAAGGAGGAACTGCAAGGGGGTGTGGACTAATAGTCATCTGTTGAGACGGACTATGTAGCATCTGGGCCAGTGCCTGTGATTTTAATAATCTACTGACCACCCTCTCTAAATCATGGTCAGAAAGCCTGGATGACCTGGATGATCGGCTCCGATGGCTCCGTTCCGAGAGGAGAGGAGAGGCCGGAGCCGAAAGTATCGGTTCCAAGGAAGGGGACCTGGACCTCTTCCTCGAAGGAACCATCGGAGCCGACGAAACCATGGATGCTGTCGGAGCCGACAACTTTTCGGCACCGACAGAAGGTCTCGATGCATCGGCTCCGGCCGGAGCCGATACAGACATAAAAGTAACGGTGTCGGAAAGCCTGGATGACCTGGATGATCGGCTCCGATGGCTCCGTTCCGAGAGGAGAGGAGAGGCCGGAGCCGAAAGTATCGGTTCCAAGGAAGGGGACCTGGACCTCTTCCTCGAAGGAACCATCGGAGCCGACGAAACCATGGATGCTGTCGGAGCCGACAACTTTTCGGCACCGACAGAAGGTCTCGATGCATCGGCTCCGGCTGGAGCCGATACAGACATAAAAGTAACGGTGTCGGAGCCGGTCGACGCCGACACCGAAGCCTGAGCCACATGGTGGTCGGAGCCAGTCGGAGCCGACACCGATGTGACCGAACCAGTATCGGCACAGATAGCCATCAGTGCCGAGGGTTTATGCAAACTAGGATCGGCTCCAGCCGGAGCCGATCTCGACTCTGAAAGATTCAGAACCGAGGCCGCAGGCTTAGAGACAGAAGCCTGGGCCTTGGAAGACTTGGAAGTCTTAATCGGGGCCGACTTAGCCGGAGAGCCCTCCGGTTTAAGAAGGCCCCTCAAAATCAATTTGTTTCTCCTCTCCTGCAGGACTCTCTGGCTAAAAGAATGACATATTGCACAGGAGTCCTGCAGGTTGAGAGGTCCCAGGCAGTATAAGCAAGAAGTGTGACCGTCTGTCAGAGACATCTTCTGACAGCACGAGTCACACTTCTTAAAGCCTGAGACCCTTTCCTTGGACATAGTTGTAACAACACACACACAACACAGTCCCAAGAAATAGTTATCCCAAAATAGTCAGATAACTAACCTCTACTACACACACACACACACCCTAACAAGGGGGGGGATGGGAGGGGAGAAGGCCTGACTAAAAATATAAAGGAGTGAGGGATTTTCTAGTCAGAAAGGGACTTAAATTAACTATAAACGTTAAAAAATAAAGTTTTAAGTTGAAAAGGGGGCTAAAACAGTAATATCTAAATCACTTACCAGGAGCTGGTAAAAGGAGGACCTCATCAGCGAAGCGGCAAACGAGATCTGGGTACTTACCGCCTTGCATCATGGGATATGGGGCTGCCTCGAGCTGGTAAAAGTGACTCTCGAGCTTAGCAAGTGCCGAGTCGGAGCCGAGGATCGGCTCCGAACCCATCAAGCAAGAATGAAGGCGAGATTGACAACTTAACATCAATCATTTATATGATGCTGCTTGAAAGAATAGTTGTGTAAAATCTTACTATAACCATAAATGTCATTCTTGTCTGTGTTGCAGTATTCTTTACATATGGGTTGTTTTCCACCCTACAACCCAATGTCTGGCCAGTATGCAAAAGCTTTTAGCACTGCCAGTAAGTGGGACGTCGCACGTATGCATTGACAATGTCAGCAATAAAAGGACGTCTGCAAGTACCATCCTCAGAACAAGGATACCCCATGAGGAACAAGAGTCCTAAGGAAAACAATAAGTCATCCAAGAAAGTGACCAGATGCAGGGGGAAGGCAGGAGGGACAGAATACTGCAACATAGAAGAGAAGGAAATCTATGGTTATGAGAAGATTTTACACAACTGTTCTATGTCCTTCTATTCGATGTTGCAGTATTCTTTACATATGGGAGAATGCCATACTTAGTTGGAACCTTGGGAGGTGGAAGGAGCAGAGGAAGAACGCAAAGAAGAATTTTCCACAAAACCGTGGAGAATAGCACTAGCAAATCCCACTCTGGACCTATAAATAGTATCCGACTTGTAATTTTTGGTAAAGATGTGTACAGAAGACCATTTAGCAGTCTCCAAAATGGAATTAGTGTCCACACCCTTAAAGAAAGCCCCTGAAGAAGCAACAGATCTAGTGGAATGAGCTCTGACAGAAGTAGAAAGGGACTTGCAATGAAAATCATAACAAAACACAATAGCCTTAGAAATCTAAAATTGTTTGTTTAGAAACAGGTAAACCCAGAGCCCTGGCATGAATGGACACAAAAAGCTGATCTGACTTCCTGATAGCTTTAGTCTTGTCCAAATCTAAGTTGCCTATGTATATCTAGAGTATTCAAAATTTTTTTACTAGAGAACTGAGGAGAAGGAAAAAAGGTAGGCCATTGGACAGATTGATTAACAGACATCTCATTCACCACTTCAGGCATGAAGGAAGGGTTGGTTCCCAAGGAAACTCTGTCCTTGTGGAAAACCAATTAAGGTGGGGATAACATCAAAGTCCGAATCCCAGAGACCCTCCTAGCAGAAGTCATGGCAACCAGAGGCACAGTCTTCCAAGTACAAAACTTTAGAGAAGCAGAAACTGCAGGCTCAAAAGGAGCAAGAGTTAGTTTCCCTAGGACATAATTAAGGTCCCAAGGAGGAGGAACCAGTTTCCTGGGAAGCTTAATATGTAGGATGCCTTTACAGATAAGTTTAACCTCCAATTTGGAAGCTAAATGAGGTGATAATGGCAAACAAACAGAAAGAGCACAACAGTGGACTTTCACTGAGGAATATGATAAGCCACGTTTAAGAAGTTCATATAGGTAAGACAGTACACTACTGGAATGCCCACAGAAAGTGGATCTACACTTCTATGAAGGCACCAGATAGACAATCTTCTCCATATGGAAAAGTACATTTCCTAGCATTTGGCTTCCTGACCACCTGCAAAACCCCAAGCATATCTTGTGAGTAAAGGTGCATGAAAAGGATAAGGATCAGAAGATGATCACCGAGAAGGTCAGTTGTAATGTTGACAGATATGAATAAAGTAAGGATCCTTTGTCCTGTGTGAACAGATCAAACCGGTGAGGCAACTTGTGGTGATGGCCCTTGGTTAGTTGCAGAAGAAGAGGGAACCAATGCTGTCTTTGCCAAAAGGGAGTTGCCAACAAGATTTTTGGTTTGTCCTGCTGAATTTTCATGAACACTTTCTGAATGACATAGAAGGGGGGGATGCATAAAGAAACATCCCCTTCCAAGAAAAAGAAAGGGCATCCACCCACCAAGCCAGATGATATGGGACCCTGGCTCAAAAGAGAGGAAGTTGTCTGTTTTGAGGAGAGGCAAGGATGTCCAGATGTGGTGTACCCCCACTGGTGAACCAGATCAAGGAACACATCCCTGTGAAGCATCCATTCTTTGGAGTGCGTCATGGACCTACTTAATGCCTCCACCACAGAATTTTGAGTACAGGGTAGGTAAACAGCATGAAGTGTGACCTTGTACTGAACTGCCAATTCCCATACATTGATAGCTAACCTGCACAGAAGTTAAGATTTGGTGCCCCCCTGCTTGTTTATGTACCACAGGACAGTAGTGTTGTCTGTAAAAATCTTTAGAGGACCTGGCAAGAATAGAGTTTGAAAAGTCTGCAAAGCTAGAAGCAGAGCCCTCATTTCTCTGATGTTGATATGCTCCCTCTTCTGAGACAGAGACCAGAATCCCTGAACCTTCCTGGAAGCAAAGGTTGTCCCCCAGCCTGTGTCTGAAGCGTCTGTGAAAAGCTGTTGAGAAGACTGGGGCAAAAGAAGAGGAAGGCTTGGATTCAGAGAAAGCTGCTGAATCTACCACAGTAGTTCTATTTTCAGGCAGGGAAGTAGAGGAATCATAACCTTTAGTGGGGCAGCATGTTGGGACCAGGTTGTCTTTAGAAACCACTGAAATGTCTTCATGTGAAGCTTTGCAAAAGGCAGCATGGGAATCGTGGAAGCCATGAATCCAATAAGTCTTGGGAATTCCCTGGCCGAGATGGAAGGAAGAGTCAGAAGTGTCTCCGTGAAGGTAATGAGAGAGTGAACTTTGTCTACTGGGAGAAACACCATCATCAATTCTGTCCTGAACCTGCACCCCAAGAAGATGTGATACTATGATTGAGTCAAACTGGATTTTTTAAAATTTATTGTAAACCCTAGGCTTTGAAGGAGATGAACTGCCTCCACAAGGTTTTGAAACAATTGACCTGCATTGTTGGCTAGAAAAAGATCATCCAGATAGGGATAAACCAGAATCCCCTGGACCATCAAGAAGACAATGACAGGGGCCAAGCACTTTGTGAATAACCTTGGGGCAGTGGAGAGACCAAAAGGCAAGCCAGAGAATTGCAAGTGCAAAGCCCCCACCGAGAAACATAAAAATGTACAAGGTAGGCAACAAGCAGTTTGATGGGACAACAACCTATCCTCACTGCTACCCATTACCACCGGAGTCCCACAAGGGTCCATTCTAGGACCCCTTCTATTCTCCATTTTCACTAATAATCCCCACAGCATCAGCCAAGATGCAACTGCTATACAAAATGCAGATGACTCAACAGTCAACTGCTCAGCGAATGATCCTCACAAACTCTTCATATCTCAAAAAGCCTTCCAATCTACCGAAGCCTGTTTTTTAACAAAAACCTATTACTAAATCCCAAAAAGACCAAACTCTTGCTATTCAAACCAAACAAATCCACCACAATGCCAAACTCCTTTAAGATTGTGTCCTGAGATGGGACTATATCTCCAGACACTCGTACTAAATTGCTAGGTGTAACCATTGACAACAACCTCAAATTCAATCTACATATAAATCAAACCATAAAAAACATCCACAAAAAATGGGCAGTCTTTACAAAAATAAACCATTTCTAACTCAACCTGCCAGAATAACCATAGCCCAAATTCACCTCCTCTCCACACTACTCTATGCTGCACTTATCTTCACCAACCTACCCAAAACTGAAATTGCAAAGCTCAATATCTGCTACAATCAACTAGCCAAATTTGCTATGGGTGCCCCCTACCGAACCCAACACTGTCACTCACTAAATCAACTTAACTGGCTTGAGTTCCCTAATCTCCTATCATCCCATCAACTTTCTTTTGCCCATAAATTCCTAGCACTTCCAGACAAAACCCCAGCACTGTCCAACCTGCTAAAACAACAAACCAATCCCAGATAACTTCGCTCCAGTGATAAAAGACTAATCAAAATGACCAAAAGCAATAACACAGCAGGTGACTCCCTCTTCCATAACCACATAGGCAAAATTTGGAACTCCTTACCTTCTTCCATTACCTCCACTGACTCAAAGGTTATATTTAAAAAGTGACTCAAAGAGCACCTAAAACTCTTATGGATATGCTTCTGCTCCCCTCCAGGCTGACCTCCCTCATACACCCCCTCCCCATTTCTTAGCCCCCTGTCACATCTTCTCTTTATTAGGAACAGTAACTCCTACCTATGGTGCTTCACCTCCTAATATCTACCCAAAATGCCCACAAGTATTTACATTCCAACTTAAAACTCTAATAACAGTCACACATTGAACCCTATCACCTCACTTAATGCCCATTACTTATTTGTCAGACAATGTAATAACTGGAACTACTGTACTTTCTATGAACTTTTGTATTTTTAAACTTCATAACTATGTAACGTTTTTTAAATCTTGTGTTTAATAATGTTATTTGCATGCTATGTTGTTTGATTTGTGGAGCTTTTCTCCCTGGGCCTCCGCTGAAAATGGACATGTATCCAATCGGACTCTCCCAGTCAACAAATGTAAAATAAAATAAATAAAACAGTAAATTTCCTGTAGAGAGGATGGATGGGGATATGAAGATAAGCGTCTTTGAGATCCAAGGAAGCCCTGAAGGACTGAGGAGAAAATGAGGGAAAGAGTGTCTGCAGGGACAGCATCTGGAAATAAGGCACTTCCAGAAAGGTATTTAAGTGGGAGAGGTCTAGAATTGGTCTTCAAGGACCATCCTTTCTTGGAACCAAAAACATTCTTGAGTAAAAACCCTTGCATCTCTGATCCAGAGGTACACTTTGAACAGTGCCTTGAGACATCAGCTAGGAGCTGTCGAAACAGTTGCAAATGACTGGAAGGGGGCTGTGAAATTCCCATGAAAGAAGGTAGATTCTTCCAAGTCATAAAGTAACCATTTTGGATGATGGATAGAACCCATGCATCCTGAGTAATCCTTGCCCATGCTGGAAAAGAAAGATAGAGGAAGAGAAAGAGATGTATAACTTGGAAGGGTGAGCTGATTGTCACAGAGAACTGGCCCTGGCCTGAAAGGGTTACTGTGCAGAGGGGACTGAAGAAGTTTTCAATTGAGGGAGTCTCCCAGTAGACTTCGTAGACCTATGAGCAGGTGTATGAGCAGAAGAACAATGAGCAGGTCTCCTAACAAAGGAGGTGTTAACATGGAAGTTTCTGTGAAATTTTGGAACTGGTGAATCAAGCAGGTGTTTCAGGTCTTGAAACTCCTTCCCTTTTTCTTGCAGAGTCTTAAACAAGCCTGCAGCTGCTGAATTAAAAAGGGCAGAGTTGTCCAAAGGAGCATCATATAATTTTACCTTAATATCATCAAGTAATGACTGAAGTCTCAGCCATGAATGCCTTCTAAGTACAAAGGCAGAAGCAGCAGCTCTAGATGATGCCTCAACAGCATAATAGCTACACTTAATGGAATGTCTGGCTACTTGAGAAGATGCAGCCAAAAGTGATAAGACCTGTGTTTTAACCTCAGAATCTAGTAAAGGAGCTACAGCCTGTGAAGCCTGAGAAAGCAAAGCCAAGGAGTACCTAGACATGTGTGTCTGGTAATTAATAGCTTTGATAGCTAAAGTGGAAGAGGTGTATACCTTCTTACCCAGTCTCTCAATAATTTTGCTCTCCTTATCAGAAGGTAGAAGCTTGGCAGAAGGAGATAAATGGGAAGACTTGTCAGAAATGATGGAGACCACAGCTGAATCAACAGAGGGACACTTGCCGAGAAATTTCCAGTCATACGGTACTTTATAAAATCTGTCAGGCCTCTTGAGAGCAAGGGCTTGTGAATCTGGAGATTTAGAGGAGGAGGCAAATGCATCTAGGAAAGCTGGAAGGACTGGAGGAATTGCAGAGAGAGAGGGAACCTCCATTTGTAGAAGATCATAATACCGGATCTGTTCTTCAGAAATCTGGGAACAATCCCATATGAAGAACTCCCTCATTTTATTAATAGTTTCCCCAAAAGAAATTTCTTCAGTAGGGGAATCCCCTCCATTAGATTTCTCCCCAGGGGATGCATATTCCAGAGGAGAAGTAACTTGGGTGGAATGCGCAAAAGAATCCCCATTAGAAGAAGAAGAAGAATACTCAGAATCAGAGGAAAGAACCTTCGACCCAGGAGCTTGTACAGGAGAAGAAGTGAAAGAAGGCAGAGGGAGAGAGAAAGAAGGTTTCAAGGCCTTAATAAGACCCTGGGAAAAAGCATCCCAATCAGACTGAGGAGTAGAAGAGATGTCGGTATGTTTAGGCTTTTGTTTCTTTTTTGCATGTCTTTCTGTGTGAGGGGACAAGGAAGGAATGTTGCCAGAGTCCTCCAGCACAACAGGCCGCGGTTTCCCCCATGTTGCCTGAAATGGATCTCTGAATAGCTCAGGTGTACTGGGATGCAATCCCTTGACAGCTTCCACCAAGGTACCAACAGAAGAAGCGGACCTGACTTCTGACCATACCACCAGGTCTTCACTGACCTAAAGGGGTACATCACATACAGAAGGCGCAGCCAAACAGGTTTCAGGTGTTTGCTTGGTCACTTTCCTCTTCAAACTTGGCTCAGCCAAAGAACCTCTGGAACCCTTCATAACATCTTTAGCCAGACTTTTAAGCCACTGATTTTCGAGATAAAGATTTAGAGCTGAAAGTCAGTTATGCAAAGTCTTAGGCACAAAGGCCTGACAAATGGAATAGGATCGGTAGCTGTGACTAGGCCCTAAACAGAAAAGACAGAAGTCGTGGCTATTTTTATGTGGAATCTGTTTTCCACACCTATACTTGCCCTTCCTGAATGACATGAAACAAAAATAAACGGCGGTAGCAAGAAAATAAATCCCCAACAGGGCACTTATCTGAAGCTGGCAGCAACACAAGAAATCTGACGTCCAAACGGCAACAGAAAAGTTCTGAGGATGGCACGTGTGGACGTCCTTTTATGCCTGACATTATCAGAGCATTCATGTGATGCCCCATGTACTGGCAATGGCTAAAAACTTTTACATACTGGTCAGATGTCAGGTCATAGGGCAGAAGACAACCCATATGCAAAGAATACTGCAACACTGAATAGAAGGACCTTTATGGTTATGCTAAGATTTTACATGACTATTCTTTCAAGTAGCATCATATAAATAATTGTTATAATTCCAGTTTTGCCATGTATCAGGAAATAAATGGATTAGTGGATCCACCATTTTCACAGGAATGAGTGTATGCCTTTCAGTTGGACTTCTCCCAAGTCCTCACGATGGATGCCTTAGATCAGGCCACTATGGATCTTAGAGTACAGGGCACCTGAAATCCAATAGAAAGCAGAATGCATGTAAAACTTAAGAATAAGTTAGCAGTTCAGTTTGCACTCTTTCTTCTAAGCAGTGCAGGTGCCTGGGTCTCAAACAACACCATAATGATGTGGTATATCAGCAAGCAAAGGAGGACACATTCATACCACTTGTGCAGGTTAATCATGCAGATCTGGGAGGAGGTCCTGAAAATAAGCCTAGTCCTCACATCAATTTACATCCCCTCAGTGGAGATGTTGATTTCAGACAAACATAAATGGGCGTTGCATATGATATCTTTCCTAACCCTGACAAACATGGGGAAACGTTCCAGAGATAGTCCAATTCTTTCCTGTCACATGGCAAAACTCAAATTATAACAATCATTTACATGATGCTACGTGAAAGAATGTTATTCACCCACACAAAGCTATACTTTACTATGGGCATCAGCTATCCAGTGCATTACATATAAAGAAGGTGCATAGTTTTGATTTTTTCAAGTGACAATGGCAATAACGTGTAATATGTTACAAATTATAATTCAGAAAGTAGCACTTCAAAAACCACATATACTGCCACAAAATATGACTACGGCAGGAAAATGTAACAGTGACAAAAATGTGTTTATATCTATATTTTACAAAAAAAAAGGCTGTTACATACTGTACATAAAACTGCACAATGAGTTAACATTTGAAGTATTTAATATTGATGCTTCTAGGTACCATTCATCATGTATACCTCTACACTTCGAAAACAATTAAAATGAGAATGCTTCCTAATATGTACCCTTCCTCAGTATAGCACTTTCATAACATTTTATGGTTTTGTATTTAAAAATCATTACTGGTTATTATTTTGTTTTATCATTTCTATCATAATAGGCACTAACAATGTTTAATGTGATGATTTCATAAAAAGCCCATTCTTAAAAAAAATCCTACTATATTATGAACCCTAATTTACTGACTATATCACAAGATAAAACAACTAGAATATGCAGTATTACTTAGTACTATTAATGTAAGTTGGCATTGTTAAACACATGCAACTATAAACAAATTACAACCATTGTTAAACACATGCAACTATAAACCAGTTACATCTTACATGGCAGTCTAAACAAATAAAAGAAATGCTTGGAAAAAAATGCCTCTTTTTCTAAGCAGTTAACTGGCAAATCGTTGCACAATAAAATAAATATGCAATATAAAGGATAAGATTTTTTCAAGTTTTTATACTATCAGTTGGACATCGTTACAGTTCTCAGAATGTAATATTTACAAAAAAACTTATACCAGAAAAGAGAGAGACAAAAAGAGACTACTGAAATAATAATTCACAACATACGAATGTCAGACTGAGATAACATGCAAATTTCACAGCAATTACTGGTGAATTTACACTTATTTCTGACATTGCTTATAATCACTAGTGCTATGTGTTTTACCAATGAATCCCAGAGTTCCAAATGGACAAGGACTCAACTCAACAGGTTCAAGAACTCGACCCGATAAAAAATTTAAAACCAAAAACTTTTTGCAGGGTGGATTAAGTCACCAAAACCCATCAAACTGGTATACACCAACTCCCTAGTCATAGAAATACCATGAAAACACATTCACAAAATTAAAGAAAACACCATGGTGCAATTAGAAACCACATAATCCATGACTTCTTGTAGAAACTGCAGCTGGGGAGTCCACAGCTAGGTAGTTGAAATCAAGTAGGTGGAACCTTATCCAGACGGAGTTCAGTGAGTTACAGTCAAGCTGCCACTTTACACTGCTGTCCTCAGGTGTTTAACTACATTTTAAGGCAGTACAGCGACACACATTATTCATAATCCCAAACAAGCCCCATCTGCCAGGCCAGAAAAAAGTGATTTTGGATGTTGAGGAAGATGAACCCAACCATGTTGCTCTTTCATTATGGCAAGTACATAACTTTTGGATTTGACATTATTTGACATTTATTTATTTATTTGACATTTGTTGACTGGGATAATTCAACTGAGTAAATGCCCTTTTTCAGCAGCGACCCGGGAAGAAAAGCTTCACAGTACAACTAATCAAGAAAAATGACAAAATTAAAGTAAGATACAGTAAAATATATATACTATAATAAAAATGATTAAGCAAGTGTCCATAACAGTACAAGTAAGAGAAAAAACAGCAACAGAGACATTTACACGAAGTAGTAGGTATAGAATTAGGTTATAACCAAACACTGCAAAAAGAGCACATTAGGGCTGACATTAGTAGACAGCTATACAATACAAGGCAATTTGTTTTATAAGCTACAACAGGTGTAGATGTTTAATCTAAAAAAAAAAAAAAAAACAAATTGCAAATTAGGAAGCAGGTAGCAGGGTTCTAGAACTTGGAAGTGAAGGAGAGTGGAGAGTAGTAGATGACAGTCTTGTCATAATAAGGAAGTTGGTTTTGATAACAGAATTAGAGGGACTGGAGGAATGGATAGGCCAAGTAAAGGAGAAGGGAGTTGGTTCAAGCGGGATGATTACAGTGACAGGTCCTGGTGCTATTAAGGTACATTTTGAGAGTTTTCTTGAATTCATGGACATGGGTAATATTTTTCATGGGATGCTTGTTCCATGAAAGAGAGGGAAAGCAGGTACAGAGGTTTTGTCCAATAGATTCTGTTAGGCTTGTGAATCTGTAAGAGACATTGGTCAGAGCTTCTCAGGGATCAAAGGGGGTTATAGAGGGAGACAAGAGAGGAGAAGCTAGGACAGGAGGAGGGCTTGTTCATGATAGAATGGATGATGATAAATTGAGAAAATAAGAGTTGGTTATGAAACTCTAGCCTTGTCTGGAGAGTATGACAGTGATGTGATTTAGCAGGCAGATTAACTGCAAAGTTAGCAACTTTGTTGTAGGTGGTTTCAAGTTTGGAATGTAGTGAGGATTGTAAGTTAGTTAAGATTTTTGAGCTGTAGAACAGGTTAGGGAGATGTTATGCTTGTGCAAGTGAGATCCTAGAGTAGGGTATAAGGAACCTTTAGTTTCTATACAGTAGGCCTAACTTTTGGTGGGTTTTCTTGATACAATGAAATACATGCAGATCAAATTTAAGTTAGTCATCTATTATTGCTCCAAGGAGCTTAGTGTGGGTTTCACCTATGATAGTAGTGTTGTTAAGGGAAGAGATGGTGAATGAGGATTTAAGATGGTAGAAGGATTTTGGGAGGAAGAGAAGTAGTTTTGTCTTTTTAGGGTTAAGTATTAGTTGTTTGTTGGTAAGCCATATTTCAGTGAGGTTGAAAGATGTTTGTGCCAGGGTGAGCAGGTCAGAGGAGTTGTCAGCAATGAAGATGACTGCAGAATCATCTGCATACTGTATAAGGGATGACTGAGGACAGGATGTGTGAAGTTGGTTAGTAAATATATTAAATAGAAGACAGCCTAAAATTGAAACTTGTGGGACTCCATTTTGATGGGGAGAAAGGGAGATAGAGCAGAAAGGCATTTTATGGATTTCTGTGTTGGTGAGGTAGCTGTTGAACTAAGAGATAGTTGCTGAGGAGAGGTTGAGTTGAGAGAGTCTGGAGGGAAGGATGAAGTGAGCGACAGTGTCAAAGGCTTTGGAGAGCTCTAAAAAGAGGCAGGACAATAGTTTATTATTGTCTCTGGCTAGAGGTATGGAGTTAGTAAAGGAAATAGGTGCAGTAGTGGTGCTGTGGTGGGGGTGGAAGCCATGCTGGGTAGGGGTGGTCAGGTTTTCTTGAGTGAGATAAGCCAAAATTTGTTTATAAACACAGTGCTTAAGAATTTGAGAGAGGGGAGAAAGTATGGCAATAGGTCGATAGACAGCTCGACAGAATTTCCACCTTTGCAGATAGGAATAGTATGGATTTTTTTCCAGAGAGTAGGGACAATATATTCGCTGACTGAGCAGTTTATGAGGATGGAGGTGGGATATGCAATGGAGTTAGCAGCAGCCCTTAGGAAGTGAGATGGCAGGTTATCAGCTGATGGGGAACATGGTTTAAGTTTGAGAAGAAGACTTTTAATGTAGCTGGTTGGAAAGGGATTTAGTGAGAATGAGCAATTTTGTGGTGGTGGGAGGTGAGGGGTTGGTAGCATTGGAGTTCTGCATAAATTTGCTGATGGTATCTATTAAGTATGAATTGAAAATGGATGCAGTTTCTTGGGGTACACTACTGGGCAGGGGTTGGGAATTGAGGGATTTCCTGGGTGAAGAATTTGGTTGACAGTATTCCAGAATTTTGGGGGGTTTCTGGATTCTGTAGTTTGGGGTGTGGTTTCTGGATTCTGTAAGTTTGGGGTGAGTGATAGAAGTTCTTTGTATCAATGTTTATGTGTTTTTGGTTAGATGTCAGAGTTCCCTATATTTCTGGTAGTGCATGAGAGATTTGGTCTTAGTCCAGAGTTGCCAGGCAGAATCTCTGTTTTGGATAAGAGACCGAGTAGAGTTGGTGAGCTAAGTGAAACACTGTGATTTGACTCTGACAGTTTTGGGAGGGGCAAGGGAGTCCAGTGTGTTTAGGAAGATAGAGACGAATTGAAGAACAGCTTCATCAAGAGGTAGAGATGAAAGGGTCGGTCAGTCCATAGCTGTGAGATGGTGACTGAATATATGCGGGATGAAGTTGGTTAGTTTTCAGCATTCTTTAAATTTATGAGGTCTAGTAGGGTCAGGGGAGAATCTTTGGATGCATACAGGGGAGTGGTCACTAACTGAGTCTGGCAGGAATTCAGGGTAGTGATGGAGGTTAGGCTTGGAGATATTAATCCATTCTAGAATGAGGGAAAGCCAATTGATGCTAACACTGCCTAGTATTATAGTTTCATTAGGTACTGTATGTTGTCAGACATCCACTGGAGAATCTGCTTTAATAAAGGTATGTTCTCTCCAGGGCATATGTAGATAGCAACTACAGTTAGGGTTTTGTGGTTAAGTTTGTAATTGGCAATAGTGAGTTCAATTGAGTGAAAAAAGGGGGGGAGGGAGGATAAGGTTAGGAGGTCTGACTACATAACATAAAAGTCTCCACCTTTTTTGCGTGTTTTATCAAGTCATAGAATGTTGTATCCGGGGAGAGAAATTCATTGTCAGTGTTATGTTGTTTGAGCCATGTTTCAGAGAGAATAACTACGTTGGAGGCGTATTGGGCTATCCAAAAATGGAATTCACTCACCTTGTTAAGAATGCTGTGGATGTTGATAGAGTAAAAGGAAAGATCTTTGGGAATATGGTTCGGTGCCTGCAGGAGAGTTTGTGAAGTAATGGTAGGAATTGAAGGGTTAATGTGTGACCTGGGGTTGGGGTGAATGTCACCAGAGAGTTGTAGTGTGTAACTAGGGTGGATGTGAAATTATATAAAGTGGGTAGGGTGAGAGAAATTTCTGTTTGATTCTGCAATGTGGAGAGATCTTAGGAGGCAATTTGATTTTGGAGAGAGTTGTGAAGTCAGTACTGCAGAAGAGTGAGGGTGATATGGGACAGGAGTAGTGGCTATTGATGTGTATAATGTAGTCAGAGTAGGTTGGAGCATTGGGATGTAAGTTTAGCTGTGTGTAGTATGAGGTGAGGTTAGACAGAAGTACGAGAAGAAAGGATGAAAAGAGAGGAAAGATCATATTGGAAGGTAAGGAGTATATGAGAGGGTGGTGAGAGTATGACTGAGTGAAGGTCTATGGGAGTAGTGTGTTGGGAGGATGGGAGCAGTGAGTATGGGTAGATGGTGTGAAGTATAGCGTGGAAATAGGTGGAAGGGCTAGAGCCTGACTGGATGAGGTTTACAAGAAGTTGAAATGCAGAAGGAATGGGGTAGAGATGGTTAGCTATAAAAGTAATTGAAGCGGGGGGGTGGGATTAGGGTAGGGGAGAGGACAGGAGTGAGCCTGAAGGGCAAATGAAGCAGGTAGGAGCAAAGACACCCACAGCAGACCAAGTAAGCCAAAAAAAAAAAACATCAGAAAAGGGTCTAATTCTACAGGAAATACCTTTACTACAGAAGTTGACGCCTTTCTTAACCTATTGATTTACATGCAGTTTTAGAAGGTGGTTTAGAATGAGGAGCCAAATTCAACAGTTCGTTGGGGTACTGGAAGACTAGATGGGCACTTTAGCAGGCGGACATATACTAGATTAGGATGCCCTATTTCCGAGGGCTGTGTACTGTCCTTATTTGAGCATAAACAGAAACTAGAGGGAAGTAAGGGGGGTTGGTAAACTGTCTCAGATGATGTGCAGGCAGCCTATCCTATAACAGATAAAATGCAGAGTAGTATGTAACAGAATAGAACATACATCAATCAAAGAAAATGCTGTCCAGACTCAAGGGGTCAATGTCCAGTTAATGGTTGTACAAAAAGGCTTCCGCTGGTTAAAAATGAGTGCCTTGCAGAGATATTCCTTCAATTACAGCTTAGACACCTAGGAAAACAAGTAAGGGAGAATGCGAGGGAAACTGAAATGTGAGTAGACATTAGAAAAGAGAGGATAAAATAGAGAGAGCAGGAAGGTTGGCTAGGAGAAAGAGAGTACAGAAGGCAAAAAGGAGTGTAGTTCCAAGCAAGAAAACAGTTAAAGGCAGTCCTAATTCTAACAGTAAGACAGTACAGAAGGCAAAAAGAGAGTAATTCTAATCAGAAAAACAACATTTAC
This sequence comes from Protopterus annectens, assembly GCF_019279795.1. Taxonomy (NCBI): domain Eukaryota; kingdom Metazoa; phylum Chordata; order Ceratodontiformes; family Protopteridae; genus Protopterus; species Protopterus annectens. The sequence goes on from NC_056735.1 coordinate 1,749,802,084, forward strand.
AGGCAGTTCTTATTTTAACATTACAAACATCCACAAGCTGCATTCATCACACAAAAAAATGCATCAACAGGCAATTCAACAGTCTACGGTTCAGTCTTTGCTCAGTTTTAACTGTATTCTAGCAAACATAAAATAGTTTTTTTTTTACAATTACGGGGAGCAGTACAGATATGATTAATGGTGTGAGTGACCGTAAAATAGTGAAACAGCTCACTCGGCAGACAACCCACAGATGACAAAGAAGTAGACTATTACATTAGTTTAACCTCTCTGTAACATAACACAAGCATGGACTAGTTACTGTACATTTGCAATCAGATGACCGACAAAAGTCCAGCATGAGACAAGAGCTTGTAGTAAGAATACAACTACAGCAATTTCTCTTTTATATATTTCCTCTTAATTGGCCTAGTTGGTTGTGAAAATATGACAATATTGGTACAACTGTGTATGTAAGCCTACCAACTAATTAAAAACAATCAGACTGGAGAAAATACCTTTAAATGGCACTTGCACATCACCGGAGGAGTTCAGGGGATCAGGGCTGGGTGTAGAATAGGGAATAGATGGCGCTGAATGCCAGGAGCAGACATGGTCTGTTTCATCCTCCTTAACCACTAGAACAAAGTTCCCAGCCAGGAGGACCTGGACAGTGAGTTGCATTATGCAGAAGTATCTTACAAAGATATTCAGAGAAACCCAAGTCACAGCTCCACAAATATCTCTCATTCCTGAAAAAGGCCTGTGAGGTTGCTATAATGTTTATTATATTTATTATAACAAAGCGTGATACAGTCTGATGAGTACCTAGATGCCTTAATGTCCAATCTGTTAGGAGTGTAAGACCCAAATAACTGACAATAAAAAAGGATCAACACCCTTTACAAGACCCAAACTGAGAAATGTACTCATTTGCTCTTGTACATTTTCCTGGAATTGGGCTTATTTACTTGTCATTTACTAATTTACTTTGTTAACTGAATCAGTGGATCGGTCTACAAACAATCTTCAGTCACAACATGGGACAATATGGCAGTTAAAACTTTCAATACACAATTAAATTAGTTAGAAATAACATAATAATGATACAATACACTAATAAGTTATATAGACAAATCATAGCAGGTGTCAATGGGGATATAGAGGTGCACAAGAGAAAACATACTTGTGTGTGCATGCTTATTATAATATTAGACGCCTTCGCTATTATGGGTTTAATCCTGCCAAGGATTCTCTTTTCTCCCTCATTTTTAGGTTCTGGACAGAAGACTTGGGAATGGATATCTTGGCTTAGGGTAAGCACAGATACCACTTGATTATAAATTATTAATTCTTAAATAAGTCCTACACTTGTGGGAAAGGGATAAGGATGAACCAACGCCAGAGTCTGCAACTCAGATACTCTTCTTGCAAAGGTAAGAGGAATTAGAAAGAACGTTTTTCATGTAAAAAGCATCAAGTCAACCTGATGAACAGTTTCAAATGGAGCAAGAGTTAGTTTTTCTAACACAAAATTAAGATCCCAAGGAGGAGACACCTATTTCCTAGGAGGCTTCTAAGGCAAAACACTTTTCAAAAAAAAAATGACAAGGCTGCATTGAAAGGGGCAGACAGGCTGAAAAGGTCACAAAGTGAATCTAAAATGAGCAGCAAGACAAGCCATTGGATTAGTAATTCACACTCACAATGCAAAACCAGAGAAAAAAAAATAGCCCTTAATGGGTGTTCATTCTTTTATTGGCACCAGCTAGAAAACCTTTTCCATTTACCAATAAATTATCTTCCAGCAGCAGAATTTGTTGCATTCTTCAATACCTCCTGCACATCCTCATACAAAATGTGCCAGAAAGGTATACAAATTTTAAGATCCAGGCAGTCAATTACAGTTATTATGGTTGGTTTCTATCAAACAACCATGGTCTTATGTGGGTATATCCAGATGGTGAGAAGATTGTGGTAAATGGTTGTTCCAAAAGAAGGTGGAATCACTGCTGATCTTTGCAGAATCCTTATGAATCTTCAGAATGGCCCTGAATAATATTGGAAAGTATAGAAAAGTATCCAGGAAAATGCCTGTCAAAGGAAGAGAGAAGTCCAGACCTTCATGTATAGAGACCTGGAGCAGAAATTCACCAACTAATAGTTAATAGTGACAGCAAAAGAGCTATATGAGGTCCCCCCACAGATGGACTGAATCTTGGAAGACCCACTGACACAATTTTCCTTTGTGAAACTCTACTATCATCCTGTTCAGCTTGTCTGTCACATAATTTGCTGTGATGATATACAAGAAGCCTACAGAGTAAGACTGTGGTGAAAAGCTATATCTAATTCTACTATGGCTAGTCTGCATCAAGGTTAAGAAATGTCTCCCCTCTTCCTTGTTTATATAGCACATTGCTATGATGTTGTCTCATGTAAGGGTCTCAGGGACCAAAAATGAAAGACAGAGTTGAGAACATTCATAAGTGCCATTACCTCTATTATTTTTGTGTTTGTGATCTTTTTTGTCTGTAATAAAGATCTGAACTTTTATCCCCTTAGACAATGCTCTCCAAGCAAAGTCTGAGGTATTTGTTAAGACCAACTGTGTTGGAGCAAAGGATGAGAAATGGAGACCAGAATATTGAAAAAAAATGTTTTTCCAGCAAAATATTTCTGTATTACCCAACCAGAACACTGGAAAATGAATTGTCACAGGATGAAGATGTTGAGACCATAAAAATTACAGGTATCAATCAATTTTGGTAATGTGGAGGCTTGCAAAAGGTATTATGAGAAGAGAATCACCGATGCCTTCAGACCCAGAATCCTAAGGAATTAACTTGCTGAGACAATAGTCTAAGTAGGAAAAACCTAGGCATATATTTAGATACAGATCTACTTTACCATGGGAAAGGAAGTTTCTTGAACTGATGTGTCCTACAGACATCCCAGGAAAATAATAATATGAGATTTAGTCAAATAAGACACCTGTAAATTCTACTGGAATCCCAGGCTATGTAGGAGATCCCTTACCCAGGTGACAGATTTCAGATACTTTGAAAAAAAACACTCTGCAAAGAAAGGCTAGTCATCTAAATAATGAAAATGTGAATACCTTCCAGTCTGCAGTAGGCTATCACAGGAAATGGACACTTTGTATATACCATTATAGCAATGGATAGATAAAAGGGTAATGCAGAGTAACTGACAATATGATCCAGACGCAGGAAAAAAAAAAAACACCTTAGAAGCTTCTGATGTGCTTCTACAAAAAGTAAAATGTATAATTTGAAAAATCTAAAACTACCAGAAAACTTAAAATGAAATTAACGGATAACATTTAGAACTTGGCATAAGAAGCAACATTGAATTAAACCCATCTCCTAACAGAGGAGGAAGGATCACTTTTTTAAATGACTCTCGGCTACTATTTAAGCATTGCAGTTACTGTCTAGACAGATTTTTTTAAATTACTACAGCATTTCATTTGCGCATAGCTGAGCATTGCTCATCAAGTTCCTTGTGTTACTGACCTATTGAATAATTAAATTTCCCTCACTCCTCCCTATTCAATAATTAAATTTCTCTCACTCCTCCCTAATAGATCAGCAGCCATGGATTTGCACTTTCTGACTCTCTCTGCAGCCAATCTGGCATTGTAGCAATTGCCTCATGTACACGGACAACCCACTTATTCTTAGTAAAACAGATAAAGTATGTGAGAAATGTAAATACACTAACACTGGAGGCAAAACTCTCTCCTACAACTAAAAGTAATCATACAGAGGTTCACTTAGCCAAAGAACCAGATGGCACCTTATGCTTACCGCACTTTATTACAGAAACAAATAAAATTAGCTCTTTCGTTATGTTCAATACCAAAACTTCCTCAGGAAAACATTATACATAGTCAAATGCATTTAAATACACTCATTTAGTCATATGATTACCAGGTGTGACCCCCACTCCCTTGCCTTAAAGACATGAAATTCTAACCAAAATCTATTAAAGTCATGAATAAAAAACAAAGATAACATATAAAATAGTGAAAGCAAGTATAAAAAAGCAAAAGCAAATGTAAAAATGTAAGGATAAGTATAGTTTTAAACTATATGTCAATCTAAACTTTTTAGTTTAAGGACACACATGATGGAACAGGAATCATTCAGTCTTGGGTACATGCAGGCATTCAATCAGCAAGCATCACATAAGCATGTCCACAGGGAGTTATCTTCAAGAATGTAAAAATCAACCAGAAAGCAGTCCGAAGATAATTGCCATTCCTGTAGCTTCTTTTTGTTTTTGACTTAGGATGCTGGAGTGAGTTTTACCCTACTTGTTAACATAATATACCACTTCCATGTTGTTGCAGCATACTGCAATCACGCTTCAAAGAAGGGGGTCCTGGAATGCCTGCAAAGTGAGAAGCATCATCTCCAGCACAAAGATGTGCACTCTGGTCCCATTCTGTGACCATACACCTTAGACAGCCTGCTCTTGACAATATCCTCCACTCCACCCTAGTGTTAACACACAGGGGATAACAGTCATCTAAATGCTAGGAAACAGGAAAAGGCTGCTTAGGAAAAGTATGGAGTTAAGAACCCACCAGGTCAGGTACTTCAGAAATTAACAGAAATCGCAATCTGATCAGCCTTCAAAGTCTGAACAAAGGCTCCCTTAGGCCCTTAAAGTCCACAGAAAGATTCCAATATCGTACTTTGAATGGTGGTGACAATAAGCACCCAACATCCTGAAGTATCTGACTGATGACACCGTGTTGGCACAGATGATTTGGGAAACCATGAGGTGAAATGGAGAAACACTGTCCAGACATGGATCTGCTTTGATAATAAGGGGGCATGCAGCATTTAAAAGTTAGAGTCTGTGATAGCCACAGCTAAGATTTTGCTGTGTTCACCATGATCACCAACAAATGTAAGAGTTGAAGCAAGAAATCCCAAGCAGAAAGATTCTCCCTCTACATTTGAAGCACTGACAAGCCAGGTTTCAAAATATTGGAAGACCTTGACACCCTGCATTCTTAGGTTTACAGCAACTGCGTGCATGCACTTTGTGAACATCCTGAGGGCTGAAGTGAGACATAATGGAAAGATACAGAACTGAAAATAACTACTTCTTACACAGAGGCACAAGAACCTCTGACTCCTTGAAGACCTTTGGATACAGGTAAGCATCTTGGAAGTCCAAGCAGCATACCCAGTCTCCTTGACTGGGAATCGAGAATCAACTCACCATGATGTCCTGGAACTTCTGTTCTGGAATCATCTGATTAAGGCCATTTAAATCTAGTAGCCTGAGGTCACCTGTCTTTTCTGGTACTAAAAAGAACCTAGGGCAATAGGCAAACCCTTTCTGATCTGATGAGACCTGCTGCAATGCTCTTAATGAAGAAGGCTCAAAACCTCTGCTCCAGCCACCTTCTTCTGATGAAGAAGGATGTGGGGGAGAGGAAGGATATTCTGTAGCCTCTGGATACTATATCAGTCTGTCATATATACTGGCCTAAACTATCAGATGAAAAGACAAATGACTTCCAATCATTTCCTGAGAGGAGCTGGGTCTTGTTTCATTGTGTTGTAAGTACTGTGAATCATACAGAGAATTGTAGGATCATTGGGAAAATAATAAAAATAATGCACATCATTGTTGATGTAACAAGATGTTTAAAACTGATCGGTAACACATTTTTATGACTGAATTTTACTGTAATTCTAGATAAAAGTCAAGTTATTTGCTTAAGCCCTATTGTCCTGTTATTACAAAGTGCTTCAACTCTATTATGTACTAAGAAACATCAGTTACCAGTGAGTAGTTACCAGAAAGATGATAACTAGAAACTGGAAAAAGGCTATTGTTCTACTTCCTGAATTTGTGAACATAACTACTATTCTAGGTAAAAGATAAATTACTATTACTAGAATGAAAATGAAAGAGTCTTCAATAAATTACAAATTATTAGAGTATGAATCATATTTAACCAAACACTGATTATTTAAAAGGGAAATGTCTTGTAAATAGTTAATTTAAGTAATGTTTATTTCTTTTATGTTATTTTTAAATACAGTTGAGATATTCTATAATTGCATTATTATGCAACTCATTATTACACTGGTTATTATCACAATACTTTTTTTAAATCATGGATTGTTGCATTTAAATGACTTGTTACCTCAGCTGGAAATTCTAATAAATGTTAAATAAAAAAGAACAAAACCAACAGTAATATTTTACACTGCACTTTGATCTGTTACCTGTTCTATGTTTTACTGTTTTAAATTAGTATTCTTCATTTTATTTAGCTGTTCTGGTTCTACATTACTAGATTATTCTCATACAATGAAAGTACAAATTCATTGCAAAAGTTTCATTGCCTCCTTTGTAACTCCTACCTCTTACAGAAGTTGCAACTTACAAAACAATTTATTGTTGCTATATAACTGAATCCAACGTTTTGCAACCCCAAGAAATTTAGCAGACTAGTTGTTTGATATTATCTATTTATTTCTACACAACAAAGCTATATGCCTACTATGACACTGGAATTGCATTTTTTTAGTTAGAAAGCTTAGCATGCTAACAACAGAAAAAACACTAGTGCAGTAACGTTATTACACATACTCAATGAATTGTACTTCACTAATATTTTACATGCTTTAAATGTATCAGACTTCTGCTGACCATGATCTACTGCCTTATTCTACTATACCACATCATTTTTATGCTACATGCTTCAGTGTCCTGTGATTTATTACATTTTGTTTGAATTAATCTGCTGCATATTATTTGATCTCAGCCACTGTTATTCTTCTACATTAACTGAGTACCTATGTTAACATGAAACTACATATTAAGCATAACAGCAGAAATGACTTATTCATAGCTTCTTCACTTAGAATAACAACTAATAATGCACTATTGTTCTAGAAGTATGGTTGCAGTTATTTCCATCCTCATTGTTATCTATAAAAGACAGTAGTTTATGACCCAGAACATGCATTTCATGCCTGCAAGAAATACAATTCTGTCAGGAAACAACAATGGTATTATAAAACTTCTATTTATTCCTTCTGATTTATTTAGTTATTTGAACTGGTCTGCACCATATTATCAACCTTTGCCAATTTGACATTTGTGAAATGGGTGTTTATTTGTATATCATGAAAGTATGTTTCCTATAGCACTAGCTTGTTCATAGATTTGATTTCTCTTACCATGATCACAATATACAAAATGTGACCGTGCTCCCAATACTATAGGCATTACTTTAATATTAGCACACTACTGTCTACTGTGCTACAATTACACTAACACAAACTTGTGTTTTGCACCATCCATTGACACTCTCAGGTCAGACTGTAGGCATTCATTCCCCTTCACTGTATCCACACATACAAAATGTGCCAAGTATGATGAAAAATCCCTTCCCTGTAAAAGTACTTCTTTTTGTGAGGAACCTCTGTGGGCATTTCAGTTGCTGCAAATGCTTGGTAAGGTACATACCAAAGGGGGAATTGTACTCAGTGATCCACCTGATGAGGGCCAAGTATAGGGAGATGACATTTCAGGACCTGACAGCTATGCTCTTGCTTATAAGTTGTGCAATACAGAATGATTTCCTCACAACAGCAGATACACATGCAAACAGTACTCAGTCCTCCCTGTAACTTAACCTTCTCTGACCTCATTCTATGTTACTTCTTATGTTACTGGTAAGCCTGGCCAACATCATCACTGAACACTGAGCCTCATGACACTGCCACACTTTTGTATTGCAGTTAGTTACCATTTAAAAAGGAGATGCAACATTGTTAAAACAAAAACATATTAATTTGCTTCAGTTCTGCTTCTTTTTTAATACTCTTTAGGTTTCCTATTACTAAGCCATATCTATTACTCAAACTCATATGTATTTTTTCATGACTGCCACATAAGTATCTATTTTCTCACTTAGTACTTGACATTGTGCAATGCCACCTGCAAGCAATTAATTTTGTATTACAAACATTTTTTTTATTTTATGACCTCATATACATACATTTTTCTTACATGCCCTCATTTATTATTGAACAATCATAGCATTTCTTATGCTCACACACTTTCCATTTTTTTAAGATTGCTTTTATTAATCAGAGCTCTTCCTTAGCTGTAATTCTTCAATTTTCTCTAACATGTAAATATACATTCTGTACACCAATTTTCAAGCTTTTTTGAACAATGTCAATATAATTCGGATGCAGTGTTCCATTACTTCTAGTGGTTTAAAACCTCTCCCCTTTGAAATGACAGCATTTGTAATGCAGAGTCCTGACAGATAAAAAAAAAAAAAAAGATTGAAAATACTGAGGAAGTGTGAATCTCGAATGTCACTATTCTCCTTTAAACTTTTTTGCAGGAGCGCAAGCCCCCTACACTCCCCAAACTTATCTATACCAACCCCAAGAATGCCATACCTTGGACAATATTCTGGGAAATGGCCATCTCTGACTTGGTTTATTTAAGCCTGTTTTTTTCAGCCATTTAGTTTCCGTGTTTCTGGTCTTTTTCTAGCAGGTCTTGGCATTTCAAATGGTTACATTTAAAAATTGCTATGGCACTGTGCTAACTATACCTTCCAGCAATTACATCAAATGTGTTTTGCATGCTACATACTTGTACAGTCTTTTACTGTTTACAGGTTTAGTGTACATTTGGATGGCACTTTTCGCTTTTCACCACCCAATGCCAACAAACCTTAATAAATGAGTGAATAAATGAAAGGACAAATGAACTGTTGATGAAACAGAGGATATACAAAGCTGTCTACTCATAAGACTGCCTTATCAAACTGGATGGATGCCAAAAGCAGGATGTGCAAACACATTCATTCAGTGCCATTTCCAGACAGCAATACAAATGTCACAATGTTAGTTACTTAATTAGGTTACTGTACAATTTTCTTATAATTATTTATTTCATGTTACTGCTTTCCTAAAGCTAACATTGCTCTTCACCCTTGTAAGGACTAACTCATTAGCAAAGCAAAACAATTACTGTTTATCAGATATTCCTTGACATGGCAGGACTATGCAACTCAACATACTTTACTAATAGCCATACGTAATGAACACTGTTTAATACTGATAATTTGCTGAATTTATAACTGTACACTAATAATATTTTGTACACTTTAACATGATGTTCTACTTTACACTGCATAATTCAAAGGTATAATGCTATTCATTCCCATTACTATTAAACTACTTTATTTTATTTCCTCTCATAGCCCCACTGTTTACTGATCATTAACATCTTCCTGGTCAATTGGTTCATTTGTTCCCAATCACCAGACTGACGGTCAGCTGAGAAGGGCCATCATTCAGACATCCATCTGGGTGTGATTCAAGATATTGTTTCTTTGTGACCATGCACTCAGTGAAGTGCTTTGGCCAGATGTGCAATGGGTTGACAGCAGAACTTTCCCTCACTTCCATAAATGGGCATGCCATCCAAGCAGTTCTGCCCCTTTCCTAAAAGCATGACCTGTGGTTTCCCTAGTCTTCACTGGGGAAATCACATCATCCAGTGTTCAGTCATGCCTTCATTCTTCCGCACCACTAAACTAGACTCTTCTATGCATTTCCTGTCTGGATTAAGCCACGGTGGTACAGTGGTAGTGTTGTTCCTCACAGCAAGAGGTTCTTCTGTTCGATTCTCGGCTGGAGTGCCTTCTGTGTGGAGTCTGCATGTCCTCCCCACAGTCGAGTGGCCTCCAAAAGACATGCGTGAATGGGCGTGTCTTTGCTGAAGGCTGGGCGTCGGGCTGGCAACTCCACACCATAAAAATCGACTGCCAATCATTAGCGGACCGGAGTTCCGCTGTGGCAATCCCTAACCGGGAAAAGCCGAAAAGACAAACAACAATGCTGAATCATGTTTTTCGGCTTTTGTTCCAGACTATGGCAACAAGGTATAATGCTTACAGCTCCACTAACTCACTGTTGTAGCTTACGTCAAATTTACCATTAAGGAATGAACTGGTGATTTTTTTTTTTTGTAGGAACAGAAAACTGGATAGTCTTTAGGAGGGAAAACTAGTGCAAATAACTGTTCAATGGTAAAAAAAAAATCTGTCAATGCAATTAGAAAAGCCACAGAAAGAACAGAAGTATCATGAGCACCAAATGAAAAACTAAAAGGTGTTGCTGTACATTTAAATCCATTTATTGTACTTAATAATTTCGTAACTGGGCAGAGTGGACTAATTCTTGTGAACATAATTCAGCCGTGACCCAGTGAAAATTATGAAGGCTATCTGGGGGGACAGTTTTCAGAAGCCATTCGACAAAGGCTGAAGAACTCTTGCATACTTTTGCGAATGGCAACTCCAAAAAAGAAAAAAGAAAGAGTTAGAGTTCAGGGTCCTTGAAGCTGTAAGGCAACATTACTAAGGCAACTGGTGAAATCTCCTATAATACTATGCCCATTTTGAGACTGCAGGGCTATTATACGGAGAAAGGACAAGGCAATCAAAAACTACAGCACAAAGAGAGTCTTGCACTAAAATGTATATGAATAAAGAATGAAAGACTCAACTATGTCTATCCTGTAGAAGAATAAAGAAGGATAAAGACATGCCTTTAAAAGTCAAGGGGAGAGCACAAAATAAAATGTTTAAAATGAGGCAAGACAAAAGAAGTTGGCTATAATGCAATTGGATAATAAGTGGAAACATTTTCTTAGAGAAAAGGAAGAATGTACAGACTATACTACACATTAAACAGTCAGAAAAAGGAAAAAAGTGAGACAATGACATTGCAGATGTGAAAACACAAAGGAATGCCTAATGAATGAAACAAAAAAGTATGTTGTTACTCAAGAGGATATAAAGACTGTGAAAATATAGAGAAAATGGGCAAATCAAATGGTCTTTCACTGTGAGTCATCAATCTATAAACACTGACGAAATACTCATCTATGATCTCTTTCTTGGAAGTAAATGTTATAATTCAGTCACAGATACTAGACTCTAAGACTTAGCCAAGTACTGACATGCAAGTTCCTTTCAGGCATGATGAACCAATAAAAGAATTACACAGTTAAGGCTTATAGAATAATTCATATACTCACTCAATATGCACCTGGTGACTGGCTACTGAAGGATGAGTGCCATGAAAAGTATTAAAATATTTTTAAAAATGTTACGTTTTTATACAACTAAATAAAAACTCCACCTTGAAACTCAAAAATATGCACATTTTTAACAGCATCTTTGTTTTCTCGGCTATTTTAATGCATCAAAATCACTCTAGGTTAATATTTTCCACAAAATAGCCAACATGGGGTCTGCCATATTAATGTGATCATATTTTAGTGCTTTCTTGCCCACTTCCTGAAATCCATATCAAGTCCCCTTTATATTAGTCACACTAGACATAAGGAAGTCATGTCTTCCTATTCCACTGAGATAGGATGGCAGCAGTCAGAGTCACAGGCATCTTACATACCTTCTGTAGTGGGAGTGCCTGCATTGTTTCCTGAATGATAATCATATGCATTCTCTCAGAGCTTGTTTTAAGGTATTCAAAACAGTTATACAGCTCCAGCAAAAGAAAGTAGCTGAATTGCAAGCTTTTGTAAGGATTGTCATTTTGTAGTTCATTTGAGCACTGAGAGCACCTACCCCACACCCTTCTTGAGGTGTCAAAGCTAGCACTGCAATCTAAGAACTGAATCAACATGTCATGGAACTGGTTCTGCCACTAACTGGTGTCTGTAGCAGCTGGATGGTGACTGCATTTTTTGGGTGGCAGCTACCTTAAAAGTTGGAGAAATGTGCTAATGTATTGCTGATTTTATTCAGAAATGTTTTGCAAGTACAATATGAAAAGGTACAATTATCTGTTCCTGAATTAGTGTTATGAGATTTTTTTAAATGAGGCACAAATGTTTTCATTCACTGCATTTTTCAACTTCCGTTGTAGAAATGCCATTTGATTTTTATATTAACACACAATAATACTATCGACACCATCGTCCCTGAATATGACAAAAGAGTAGTTCTTTTGGTAGGACTAATGCTACATTCTATAAAACTGTTGGCAGCTACAAAAAATATCCCTTACAAGTGGATCACTATACAGAAAATGTGGTCAACTGTTAGAGTTGCCTTCTTTTATGTGCCTGAAATGGGAAGTTCTGACTGAAAGTTAGGATTGTGCAATATAAACCATGCCATCATTAAATGAAAACAAATATTCATTTTCATCTTGTTACCAAAATAATGACTCTGTTACATGCAATGTTGGTTGTTTATACTACTTTATGTGATATTAAGGTTACTTAAATGTAGTATCGCATATTTATATGACATTTAAAGAAAAGACAGAAAATACTGTCTCTTGTAAAACATCAAGACATTTGTTCATTTTTATGACCCCACCCCCACAGCAGGACACACCTGCCTGAATCAGGACCACTCTGCAGAAAGAGAGTCAGGTGGTAATCCTAAAAACTAGGTGCACGAACACTGTTTCTTTGCAACGCAGGCAGTGAAAACAAGTTTCATAACACTCTGTCCCCCTCCCCCCAGCTGCTGACCTGCTGATATGAGCAAGACTGTGTCTACAGAATATTGTGGGCAGTACCTGACACTAAAAACTATTGATTTTTTGTGTCTGCAGTACATCATGCAGGCAGAGAAAAACTCTTCTGCCAAACCATTTGAGGAGATAAGCTTAAAAGAAGTGGTTGCACAGGGATATAAACATTTTAGGAACTGCAGGCAAACTGCTGGTACCTAAACAAAACTTCAAACATACTGTAGGGAGAAAAGAAACCAAAGGTTTGAGTTTAAATGTAGGATAGGATGGATTTTTACCTTTAAGCTTTTTTCATTGAAGTATGTAAACATACAGGCTCATCGTGAACTATGTAAATTAAACAATGTTCTTTTTAATAAAACATACCCACAACAATAACTTCTATACAAAAAGCCCTCAACTTAGCCTGTCCTTCTTATACCGTCTTTATTTACTTATGTCTTTTTATTTGTTCAAAATAATGATAGTATCTTGACTTCTAAGATGACTGCATACTCATCAAAAGCTTAATCTCAGCTCTCCCAGAGTGAAGCAGAAAATGAGAAATAGCCTCTGAAATAGTCATTTTTTTTGGTAAAATTCCGTAATGCCAGAAAAGAAAAACTTTAGAGAACCAGAAAGAAAATCAACTAGAAAAGGTAAATACAAAACACTGGCTGGGAAGAATCCTGCACCTGTTCAGCAAAAAGCAGCTCAAGCTTCATTCGGCTTTGCAGCAAGAGATGGCTTCCAGTAATTTAAAGGAAAAAAAATAAATCAAATCTACTTGGGGTGATTAAAATAAACAAAACATTGAAAAGTATATCAACTAAAATATAAGGATGGAAAAAACATGTTTAACTAGCTATTCGAATGAACTGATAAAACTGCAAAAATCAGAGGATGAAATGAAGAAAAGACTGGCTGAGTATGAAAGTTCTCAAGAAAGGCTGTTTCAAAAGACGGTTGAGTTAGAAGACAGAGAACGCAGAGAAAACCTAATCTTTTCTGCTGTGCCAGTGAAGCTGGAAGAAACAGACTGTATTAAGTTTATGAAAATAGAAATAAGCAACTGGACTGGTATTACACAGCAGCATTTGTTAAATGAAAGGGCACATCAGTTGCATGCTCCAAACCTGGTCATGAGAAAGCAGCCAAGACCTTTTCTGGTAAAGATGCAATCATACCAGAAGAAATGATAAGAGAAGGGGAAAAGTATTAAACACTGCAGATAGTAGAATGTTTGTGGAAATGATTATTCACTGTATACCATGCAGAAGAGAAGCTAATCTGTCACAGCAACCTGGAAATGGCAAGAGGCAGGTGTGAGATTCAAGCTGCTGTATCCAGCAGTCAGAATATTCTTTTCCTGGATGATCAAAGACATTTTTAGATGCAGAGCAGGCTAAGTAGGAAATAAAGTTAATCCAACAGACAGTGAGCCAGCAAACAGTAGGGGACTTTGCTTCTCATTCTTCTGACAAGTTGATAAAGAGACTTTGCCAGTGAAACCTTTTCTAATATTCCAAAGGAAAAGGCTTGCATGACAGGAAAAAGCACAGGAGTGGACTAAAAGAATTGGGGATACCCTGGACTTGAATCAGTGCCTGGTATTGAGAAAGGGAGATGAACAGGAAGAACACCAGCAATACTGAAATTAGTTAATAAATGGGTGAATATAAAGCATCAATCATAGTTCTGAAATATGGCTTTGCAAGAAAAAGTGGCTGAGAAAGGCTGGACTTTTGTTAACTTTGTTAAACTTGTGAATGGACTGTAAAGCATATACCCCACTTTATGTCATTAACGTTTGGAAGGACACTAAAAGGGAAAAAGTAATTGTAAGGGAAACAATTGTATAAAACATTTCATGATAAACATTACATGTTATATATAGTAAAGCAGTGTTGTGTAGTATGCATTCAGGAATATTTTAAATGTGTGTGTGTGTGTGTGTGGGGGGGGGGGGCTCTTCAGTGACCACTGTATATATTAAAGGTATTAAAGTAAACAGGTACTTTTTTGGTTGTACTAAATGTAAGCTTTAAAGTATAACAAGAGAAGAAAGGCTGGACAAAAGCAAGTTTAATGTTAATATGGTTTGATCTCGGGATGCTAGTGTGGGGTTCGGGTATATGTAGAATTAAGATATTTTCTCTTATTTTTACAAGGATGAATGTCTAGATTAATGCCCTTGGCATAAACTATAAATGTGTTATCTGTAAGCAAGTAATCCTGAAAAATGAGGCAAAATGATGAAAGCCATGGAGAAATACCAATCTTCTCACATCTGCAAGGATTTTAGCTTTTTGAGTCAAAAAGTCTGTGGCAAAGGCAGTTGTATATTCTGTTCTACGTGAAATTTACAAAGATTAATTGCTACTTTTACATGGGGATGAGCTGTCTGCAGGTGCAAGAAATTAATCTTGAGAGTTCTGAGCATTCCTTGTTGACAGGAATGCAAAGTTTAAAGGTATATTGGAAAGCAGTTCAATGAAAAATAAAATTTGAAGTTATGGGAAGCGAATAAGAGCTAGCAGCCTCTCTAGCAGCCTTATTACGTTGATGCATTTAACAAAAGGGTACACAATTTAGTTAAAGACAGACACTGCAGTTTTTCTTAAGACTAAAAGTTAATGTTTATTGCAAGCAACCTCACATTTAGGAGGGGAATATAGATAAATAAATGATAACAATCATTATATGTGGCAACACAGGCTGTAGCATCTACTTTAGCATGGGTACCCTTAACTTTAGGTTATGAAATATCTGAGGGTGCAGCTGTCAATATGGGGCAATTTTTCCTATAGGGATGGTTAAATGTTTTGTGTGTTTGCTCTAAGTTAATAGCTTATTTGGTTGCCCTGGAAAATATGTTTAGTTTTTTTGTTTGAGGGTTTTCATTAAAACAAAAATTCTTGAAGAATGTGGCATAGGTTCAAATGGAGATGAGAAGAAACAACTGTATAAAAGATCAGCCTACCAAGCATTAGTATGGTGGTATTGGCATGTAACATGAAAGTTGGAATTACACCATTAAAAAACTGACATGTATAACAGGTGAGAACAACTGCTTTTTATCATAATAGCTATGCTATCCACACTATTTTGGAACATAAATGACCTTACAGATATAGAAAAAAATGAAACTGTATTGAATTATATTAAGAAATGCAGAGTGCAAATAGTAATGCTACAGGAGACACATTCAGAAAGGAATAAGTATGTGAATTTTAAAAATAAAGGATTTCTGGATGAAGATTCAGCAGAATATGAGGGACAAAGGAAAAGAGGAATAATTATACTAATTGCTAGAAGGGCTCCAATAGTGAAAGAAGAGAAACAAAAGACAACAATGGCAAGTTTGTGGTAGTAAAGGGATACTGGCAAAGGAGGATGATTATGTTGGCATGTATTTATAGTCCGCCAAAAACAGCTATTATGGAGCTTAAGAAAATATGGTGAGAAATAATCAGCTTTCAGCAGGGAATATTACTTACAGATGGGGAATGGAATTTGATTTCCAATAGTGAAGATATTTTAGGGGGACCTAGAAGGAAAATATAATGAAAGAGGGCAGATTTATGAAAAAATTTATGAAAATATTTGGTAAGGAAGATGTGAATTTAGTAGTAGGAACTTAGACTGAATTTACATATTATTTCCCAAGGTAAAATAAGTGGGCTAGACGAGGCAGAAATTAGATTTCCAGGAACATGTGCATTTGATTGAAAGCTCTGAAACACATCCTATAACTATTTCAGATCATGCACTGATAAAAACCAAGAAAATAATACATGGTAATGAACTGAAAAATGGAACACAGGAGATTTCTCACCTACCTGTTAAAAAGAAAGGAATTTAAAGAATGGGTAGTGGAAATCAATCGAGACTTATCTTCAGAAGTTATTGCTAGTGAGTGGGCTAAAATGAAAATGGAATTTAAAAATACAGTAAAAATATAAGAAAAACATATTTGGTTAAGAAGTAATGGGAATTACTTAGAAAGGCTAACAAAGGTTAAAATGTTGCAGAATAAAGGGGATATCATGGAACCAGAAGAGGCACAAATGCAGTGTGCTAAACAGAAAATATTTGGATAACATGTATGAGTTTAGAAAAACTGCTGTTAAGCCACTACTTTTTATAATAATTTCAAAGCACAAAAACATTTAGCACACTGTCACAGGCAAGATAAAGCAGAAAGAGTTGCTGCCTATAGCAAGATAAGTAACTATAAATTTTATAGAGGTTATTATCTTGGAAATTTTATGAACATTTGTATAAAGAAGAAATGTAGAAATAAAAAAGAGCACAAATGGCAATATTTACGATTACAGGTAGATAATGTCTAACAACTAACAGTTAAGATAGGAGAAGATGCGATAAAAATGAAGTATTATCAATCTTCAGGAAAACCTCCAGGAGCAGAGGGTATTCCTCTGGGATTTTGTAAGCTTGGAGGGAAGAAAGTGATAAAGGTCTAGAATATTTTATTGAACAGTATATTAAAATGAGGGAAAGCACCAACATCTTGGAAGAAAGCTGTGGTGGCTGTATTACCTAAAAGCGGTAAAGACCCATCACATCCAACAACATACAAACCCATTTCAATTTTAAATAATGATTATAAAAGAATAGCAAAAAAAATGAAAAAAATTGCAAATGTGTTGCCAAAATTGATAGAAATGGAACAATGTGGTTTTGGGGAGTTGTGACAAACATTTGATAATACTACTATAAAAATGATAATCTAGAGGGAGGTAGAATGAAGGAAAATACCACTGTTGTTAGTTGGTCTTTTTTTTTAAAACAAGAGACATCTTTATTAAATTATGTATAACATAGGCAATCATACATTTACATAAATGAAAACAAACTATAATGACATAACTTTAGATGCAAACATTATACAACACAAACCATGTTGACGTAACTGTAGTTGCAAACATTGTATATCACTTACAATCTATCCACTCATTGTCAGTCAAACACTACATTTATTCATATCTTTCCTTCTTTTAAACCTTGTTCATCCTCTGCATGTACTGTTCCCAAAAATTCACATTTTTTCCTATGTAATTTGCTCCTACCCTTTTTTAAAGCTCACAATTCCAGATATTTTATCTCTGTTACTATATTCACTCATTCTAATAAAGTTGGTTTAGACTTAATAATTTTCTAGTAATTGTTTTTTGGCAGCCACCATATTCTGTTGCCAATGTGTCTTGATGCAGAGAAAGCATTTGATAGAGTAAGGTGGGATTTTATTGAGTTGGGCAATGGAAGCATTTGCATTCCCTGATACAATGTTGTTGTTTGTCTTTCAGCTTTTCCCGGTAAGGGGTCACCACAGCAGAACTCCGGTCTGTTAATGATTGGCAGCAGAGTTTTATGAAACGCCGAGGTGCCAGCTCGACACCCAACCTTCAACAAAGGCATGCCCATTTATGCACACATGTCTTTTGAATGCTACCCAACCATGGGGAGGACATGCAGACTCCACACAGAAGGCACTCCCAAGCCAAGCCGAGAATCGAACGGGAGAACCTCTTGCTGTGAGAGGTAACAATGCTACCGCCGTACCACTGCGGCATGATGCATTCCCTGATACAATAATAAGTTTAATTAGGAGGATATATGAAGGATCGGAGGTAAGAATTAAAGTGGGAGGGTTCCCCTCTGATAAGTTGTGTCTGAACAAAGGAACCAGCAGGCGTGTCCTCTTTCCCCCCTTTTGGCTTTGCTTTATATTTAGAGACATTGGCAAACATAAGGGACTCAGCAAAGCAAGAAAATAATTGGTATGGTAACTAAAAAAGGTTGACTTTATTTTCAGAATATATTATTTTGTACCCGACAAATCCAGGAACGGATATTTCAGTGTTGTGGAACACTTCAAGACAGTTTTGAGTCTTGTTGGGATATAACATTAATGAAGACACAACAAAGGCTACAAGTCCTAAATTCTGTACCCACATGAATTAGTTCAGCAATACCAATATTTATGGGGACACAATATGATGAAATATTTAGTATGAATTAAAACGGTTTCTGTTATGACAGCTAAGGATATATGGGAAGGTGTTGTGGACAGTAATTAAAAAAGAGTTGAAGAATTTTATCTGGGAGGGGAATAGGGAAAATGTTGAGTGGAATAAGTTGATCCTTCCAAGAACAAGGTTGTTTAGGATTACCTGATCTGAAAGGATATTTTAGAGCTACACAGTTAAGGTTCATATACATAATACAAGCAGAAGTGGAAAAGGATGAGGATGAAGTGGGAGGGAGAAACATGGACAGAGCAGGATTTTGGATGTGACTTACTGTTCTCTGCCTGACTATTGCTGATCTCTGTCTCCAATTGATTATGAATTGAAGCTTTTTTCATTTAGGGTTTGGTTACGTCTAGTTTTATCTTTTGCATTGCATTTTGTTTTAAGTTTTTGTTGTTTTGGAGTTTTAAAAGGTCTTGGATAAGGTCAGTCAGAAAAATTAGAAAATAATTCCTTTGCAGACAGTAAATAACATCCAGCTAACTAGTGGGAGGAGCTGAGAAACAGCATTCCTAATTTAACTAGAAATATTTGGAAGCATCTTTAGCTGTAAGTGCTTATCTGACTTGCTGTTCTCTGGTTGACTATTGCTGAACTCTGTCAGCATTTGAATTTTCCCACCCACTGTACAGCTGTTGTACTGTTAAACTTGGTGGCTTTTGAGTTGCCTGCCCCCACTATAAATCTGAATTGGGACATTCCTCCTGTACTGTTAAACTTGGTGGCTTTTGAGTTGCCCCCCTACTATAAATCTGACTTTGGACGCTCCTCCCACCCATCAGCTCACTCTACTTAGTACTGAGAAATCAGTTGGGGAGGCCTACCCTGTTAGTCTCTTAAACTTGAATTATCTTCTGTTTCCTCCCTTCTCACTTACTTAAAAAAAAAGAAAGAAAAAAATCCACTTTATTCAGCTGCTTCTTCCTACTTCATTACTTTATTTTGCATCTTGCTGCACATTCTTAAAGTGTTACATTTAATCTGCTGCATTTTTTATTGCTTGTTAGTAGCCTGATTAAATTTTAACAGTTATTCAAAGCCTCTTTGTTTTGATTCAAGCACTTGGGCTTCCAACTAGTTATCTTACATAAGGAAGGTTTGCAGTCTACACTCTTGAGGAAGGAGAGGTATCTTACATCCTTCTAATTTGCTGGTTGAGGGCTTATTATGTCTATTATTCAAAAAGTGTCTTAGTTCTGGTTTAAGTGCTTGGACTTCATACCAGTTATTTTACATTAAGAAGTTTTGTGGTCTACACTGCTGTGGGAGGAGAGGGTAGTCTCTGCCATTCTTAGCTGGAAATTGCTGGTGAAGGCTTATTGTGGCTGCTATTCTAAGTGTCTTTGTTCTGATTTAAGCACTTGGGCTTCAAAAGCAGTTATTTTACATTAGGAAGGTTTGTGATCTACAATCCTGAGGCAGGACAGACTAGTCTACATCCTTCTGAGCTGGGAATTATTTGTTGAAGAATTACTGTGTTTGTTATTCTAAAAGTGTCTTAATTCTGGTTTAGGTACTTGGGCTCCAAACCAGTTATTTTACATGATGAAGGTTTGTGATCTATACTCTTGTGGGAGGAGAGGGGTAGCCTTTACTCTTCTGAGATGAGAATTGCTGGTGAAGGCTTATTGTTCCTGTTACTCTAAGTGTCTTTGTTCTGGTATATGGTCTGCACTCTTGTGGCATTACTGTCTAGACAGATTTTTTATACTACAGCACCTAGTTTGCTAATTTTTTAAACTAATAGAGCATCTAGTTTGCTCATACCTGAGCATTGCTCATCAAGTTGCTCATCTTACTAACTTGTTCAATATTTAAGTTTTCCTCATTCCTCCCTAGTAGATCCGTGGACATGGATATGCACGTCCCAACTCTCTCGCTGTACAGTATGGTTGAGATGGGTATTCTGAGGCATTGTAGCAATTGCCTCATGTACACTGACAACCCACTTATTCTTAATAAAACAAATAGTGTATGCAAGAGGTGTAAATGCACTAACGGTGAAAGCAAAACTCTCTCATATAACCAAAACTAATCATATAGAGATTTTCAATAACACTTGCACCACACCTACTTCACAGGGTAAAGACCCTATACATAAAACTACTTATGTTGACACACTTACAGGTAACTTTCTTAAACCACTAAGCAACATCCTGGCTAAATTCCACATACCCCCAAACCCAGTACACAACAAAGAATACACTGAGCTATTTACAAACTCTCTGTACAGCCACACTGACAGCTGTACAGACCAATCTGTGCCCACTCATATTAAGAATAAGAAAAACTCAAAAGACAAGCCACCCTGGTGGAATCACAATATCAATTGGTTAAACAACAAATGAATAAAAAATCTTAGCCAAGCATATGAGGAACAAAGCCCTGCATATTAAATGCCCTCTGACCAATCTGAACAGGCAGCTCAGAGGGTTAATTAATAGATCAAAGGCTAAAATTGAAGAAAAAATAGCTTCTCAGGTAAAAGGACAACCACAAAGCTTTCTAAAGCTATGTCCATAATCTCGGAGGAAATACACAACAATGCGCAGAACTTACTGTAAATGGGATCACCCACACTGAACTGGAGACCATTAACAACCTTTTGGCTGACAGGTTCAGCACAAATTTCTCCCCGCTCCCCCCCCCCCCGATAGTCCAAAGGAAATACCACATAACACAATCACCCCAAGTATTACTAGACAACAGGTAATAATGCAATTTCCAAGGCCAAAAACAGTGCATCGATGGGCCCCGATAACATCCTGGGATGTGTAATAAATAGCATGAAACATGACCTCTCTGGTCCACATGAAACACTTCTTCAAATGGAGTCTTCAGTCAGGTTTTGTGCCCAAGGAATGGAAGATAGCTGTAGTATTTCCCCTGCACAAAGTGGGTCCAACCACTGATCCAGGTAACTAGAAGCCCATAAGTCTTACCAGCCTCATATGTAAGGCCATGGAAATAATCATCATGGACATGATAAATGAGGACATAGGTAACTTGCAAATGTTGGACCCATTGCAGTTCAGCTTTGTTAAAGAAAGGTCATGCCTATTAAATCCGGTGGACTTTTTTGAGAGGGTCACCAAAACACTGGATGAAGGTAGGATTATGCACACAGATTACTTCGACCTGGCCAAGGCTTTTAATACAATACCCCACTGAGGCATTATAGCCAAGCTAATTTAGGTATTAACCCTTTTATCATCCGCTGGATAACCAACTGGCTCATCAATAGGACCCAGGAGGTCAAAATAGGTGAGGCTACCTCCACCAAGAGGCCAAGCACTAGCTGAATCCCCCAGGGCTTGGGACTGGGCCTGCTCCATTTTGGCATCTGCTTCTCTGAAATCAAAGCAAATGCTGAATGTTTATGGCTGACTAAGTTTTCAGATGATTGCAAGCTGAGGGTGATAATCAACTCCTCTGCAGACACTAGCATTTTTCAAGAATATTCATCTCTGTTTAACAAATGGTGCCAAAACCATGGTCTTAAACTGAGTGCTAAGAAATGGATACTTGTACCCTTTGGGAAATCAAACACCCTGGCTCATCACCATGTTGGTAATATGCCCCAGTGTTCAGGGATCTGGGTATGCACTTAGACACTAGCCTTACCTTTGACCACCACATGGCCACAGTGGTAAGTAAGCCCTTTTATGATGCGTGACTTATAAGTAAGGGCATGGCATCTAGATCCAAAGAAAGCATTATACCACTGTACTCTGTCCTTATCAAATCAATCATAGAGTACAGTGCTCCCTTTTTTATGTACTTGACCAGGAATATGCAGCAACTAGAGTGATCTCAAAGGTCTCTTACAAAAATAAATACAAGAAGTAACAAACCTGCCTTATGAAGAATGAATTAAAGCCTTTTCTCTCTACTCATTCTCCTAGAGATTGCTGTGGGGTGATCTATGCCTGGCTTACAAGGCATCCACAAATTCCACACTTATGAAACTTCTACATATTTGTAAGGCACCAGAAATACAAGGTCTAAGGACTTGTCTGTAACTTAAACAGAACATGCTGGAGAGAGAGACGTGTGTCCCCAAGACTGCAACTACTATGGAACAAGCTTCCCCATCCATGTGGAGCAGAGTTCATCTATTACCCAGTTCAAGCACAACACAGACAACTGGTTGGGGAATAGGAAATTTACACCAGGCTTGGCACCCGTGTGGACAGAGGTAGGTTATAAATGCCTGGCCCTCAATGTCCAATTTGGAAGCAGGACATCATTATTCTTTCGGGTAAACTTGGCTAGGCTTAGAAAGGCTCCCTGTGTCATTATCCTTGTAACAGTCTATGAATAATAGCCATGCAACATGCAGAATATTACATTCATAAAGTAGCAGAAATGATTTCAAGAATTATGCCAACAAGAGGAGATGGAATTTACTGGAGAGAACTAGCAAAAGAACCAAGGTATTGGGAGCAAATAACCAGAGAGGGAACTGTAACAGAATGGGAGGAGGCCACAAAGACATTTGAACTGCAAGCTAGAGACCGGCCTTCCCCACCAGGGATTGATATCAGAGTATAGGCAAAGAGAAAGGGATGGGGAGTCCTATGTGAAAGACTTGCTCTGGAAGAGTTTATAGATGAATCTAGAATAGAAGCTGCTATTAAAAAAGGGATACTTAGTAGGGCTTTTAAAATACTGCACAATAACTATAGGAGTCATTCAGAGGAGGTAAGAAAAAAATTAGAAGAGAGACTGTATAAGAGATTCCCAAGGAAACAAGGCAGGACATATGTATGGCTCACAAATATGCAACAAAGTATAGAAGATTTAGGATTTGTTTGCTTGGAAGTGTCTGCATAGGTATTTTTATACCCCAAGTAGACCACAAAGAATTTTCCTTCAGGTAGATGTCAATTATTAGAGGTGTGACCAGTAATGAAGAGGTAACTGGGAACATCTGATATGGAAGTGTAATGAGTTGGCAGACTTAAAAAACTCCCTACAGAGTACTCTGTCAGAAAAAATTGGGTGAGCAAATGGGTGTAACTAAGGAATACTTAGACATATTAAGGCCTTGTAAAGTTTAATTCTGGTAGCTGCCAAAAAAAAAAAAAAATACTAGAAAACGTAATGGAAGTCAAAGTCACTTCGTAACCCAATGCACATTTGTTAAAGGAAAAAACAAGCTAATATATTTGCATATGCAAGAAATGCAGCACTTCTCATTACATTCATCATTTTCTTATTTTTCAAGTCTACTTGCTTACAGAGAACACTTGTTTTTAGATCAAGCCAGGAGCATTAATCCATACATTCAGCTAAGCAAAAATAAGAGAAAACATCTCAACTACACAAATAATATAATCAGTGCACTTTTACTCCATACCCCCCCATCCCATCTGCCCAAGATTACAACATGTTCACTTAAATATGATTTTCTCCAGCCTTTCTTCTCTTTTTACACTGCAATACCCATGTTCTTAAACCTAAAAGGCACTTGTTTACTGTAATAGTTTTATTACATACAATTCCTGACTCACCTTCATCCCCCACATTTAAGATACCCCTAACTATGTATTACACAAATATGATTTACTATATAACATGCAGTTTTTGTATCATCAAATGTTTCATACAAATACAATTAAGAACAAAAAATGTTTTACTTACAGTTAATTTTTCCCCATTTAGTGCCCTTCTAAACTTTAATGACATACAGTGGGGTACATACTTTATGGTCCACCCACAAGTATAATAAAGTCATCAAAAATCCAATCTTTGTCAGCCACCTTACTGAGAAGACATAATTCATAAATGTGATCGATGCCTTATAATTAAAAGTTATGCTTTTACCATAACTAGGGTATCAATGTCTTTCTTCAAAGCCCAAAGGCAGAATCTTTTCCATTTGCTTTTGTAAACTTTTTCTGGTAGATTATTTTTGAGAAGCCAAAATAACATCATGTGTACAGGGGAAGATAGCCTGGGCTGTCTATTACTGGAAGTGGAGAAATCATGTGATGTCATTAGTCTTAGGGCTCAATGTTAGGATGTTGAATACCTCATGGGTGTGACAGGAGATCCAGAGTTGGCTCCAGTACCTATGAAGAATAACTAAGATGACAGAGTTGGAAGGGGAGCCATACTTGCTGAAGCCATAAGGGGGCAATGAGGATTATTGAACTATTCAGCCTGCTTGTTTTCTATAAAAATTTTGGAATCAGGGGAACAGAAGGGTAAGCATAAAGCAGACCCAAGGACCAAGTGTAAACTAGAGCATTTTTCAGTGACTCCCCCTTGGGGGGATCAGAGCGAAGTACCTGCTGCACTACTGAGTGGCAAAAAGGTCATAGCAAGGTCGGCTCCAATGCCAGAAGATCATCTCCACCAAAGATTGAGAGACCACTCATGCGGCATCAAAATGAATCTGTTTAGTTTGTTCGCTAATGTTCTGGCTTCCTCCAGAATGTGCATTGCAATTAGAATGCGGTGTGATGAGCCTGTCCATTCCCATATTCTCATGGCCTCCCTGAAAAGGGGTCAGTCGAATTTCTCTTTGTTTGCTGATGTACCACACTACAAACATGTTGTCAGTCTGAAATGCAATAGTTCCCAGTGGGAGAGCATCTTGAAATGTCTGCAATGCTAATAGCACTGCTCTCAACTCTAGGACAGTGATATGCAACTTGGTGTCTAAGTGGGACTACATGCCTTAGACCGTTCTTCCAAGAAATGCCCCCACCCCAACTGAGAAGCATCCGTGAGCACTGTGACCATAGGATTTGGTAGAACAAAGGGTCTGCCTAGAAGCAGATCATCCAACTGCACTCACCATCAGATGTGTTGTTTGAAAACTGGGGTGAGGTTGACTAGAAAGGAAAGGGGTTGATATAGAATGAACCATTGTGCAGCTGAAGTCCATTAAAGAACCCACATAAAGAAGTAGAACAATGGCCACTTCCATGGAAGCTAATGCTTGCAGTACTGACCTTGCTGGAGGAGCTTAATGTGCAAGGAGAAGAAAGACCTGGCGCCTTATAGTGGAGATACGATGAGGAGGTAAAGCCGGTATTTGTCGTGTCTAGAAGACCACCAATGAACTCCAGGCTCTAGACTGGTGTTAGATTTGACTTGGCATGATTTATTGTTATGCCCAAAGAACTGCAAATCCAAAGCAGATAGTCCCTGGCATGTAGAAGTAGATATTTGGAGGGGCTGGTGAAGAGCCAGTTGTCTAGATATGTAAACACTTAGAATCCATTTAGTCCCAAGTGAGCTTCCACTACTGCCATGAATTTGATAAACATCCTGGGGGCTGTGGTGAGTCCAAATGAGTATGGCTCTGAATTGGCAATGACTAGCTCCCAGCTGGAAGCAAAGATGTCTTCTGGATTACCAGCCTATTTTGATATGGCAGTACGCATCCTGAAATCCTGAAGCTCTATACAGCACATGCAATAGTCCTTATCTAGAAAGGGAAGAATGGACTGGACTGTGACAATTCAGAACTCTGCTTTCTTTAAGTACCAGTTTAAGTTGCTTAGATCCAAAATGAGTCTGAAGTCCCCATTTTCTTTGGCACTAAAAAGAAGCGTGAGTAAGTTCCGAATACCATCTGGTCTGGAGGGACCTTTTGAATTGCTCTTTTTTTCTAGCCGCTTTTGGATTTTTTGTGCCCAGCCCCAAGGACAGTACATACACTCCTTGTGGGCATCAGAATTCATAATTTTATCCCACAAGTACTATGCTTTTTAAAACCTGTGGGTTTGTCAGACATATCTGAAGATAACCACACTGTCCAAAAACAAAGTTTTATACAAAAAATTTTATACACAATAAAATGGTAGATATTTTTTTAGGAAAGAGAAGTGCTGCTACCAACTATGGTAAACAAGAAATACCCTAAACCAAGGGTAAACAGAAAAAAAAACAACTACTGTAACAACATACTATATAAAAATAGTATTAGAAAGAAGAAAAATGCCCTAATGCCAGCGAGAGAAACTGAGATAGAGGATAGGAAACTGGAAAAGAAGATGTACATATATGAGGAAAGAAAATACAGACAAAAGTTTTGTAACTAACAAAACCTATACCAGCACAACGTGCTGGTGTAGGTTTCATGAGTTGTTGTTGGTATTTTGGCTTTTTCCCGGTAAGCGGTCGCCACAGCAGAACTCCGGTTCGCTAATGATTGGCAGTAGATTTTTTACGAAATGCCGAGGTGCCAGCTCAATGCCCAATGTTCAACAAAGGCACACCCATTTACGCACGCATGTCTTTCGAACGCTACCCAACCGTGGGGAGGACATGCAGACTCCACACAGACGGCAGTACAGTACAATAAAGTACAGTAGTGTAAGTGGCATATGCAATCTGTCATTGCATGAAGCATTCCTGATTCTTAAGACAACCATCCCTGTCCTCCCTCCACTCCTTCACTATTGGAAGACAAGCTAAGGAAGAACTTAGTACAGTGGGTGATATACAAAAATGAAGAAAAGAAGGGGGATGCTTACAGGAAAACTCTGTTTGCCTGCCTGTCTGTAAGTTCTCTGCTTCCTACTTAAGAAAGATGGGGTGATGCCATCACATCTGTGCTGAGGACTCCTTTTTACCTGAGTGGGGTTCACAGCTACAGGATACTTGCCAAGCACACTGATGAGGCTGGACCTTTGGCCTGCCCCTGATCAGACTTTTAGTATTTGTGGAGTGTGTGAGGCCTGTACTTTTAGGGTTGCTGAGAGTGCTAGTTTGTCATCAGGCTGTGCCTTGTGCATGTTTATTGGCCACTAGTGACCTGCGAACATCAGACATATACTGTCTCTTTTTGCTGGACTTTTCATCAGTAGAACCTGAGAAAGCATAAAAACAGTATATCACAAAGGCATTATGAAGAGAAACAGGAGCAGATGATGTTACTCTGATTTCTGGTAGTTAACACAGCATCCATTCTATTTGGCTAACAGTAACCATCCTTCTGAATACCTCTGCAGGTTCTGCTGTCTAAGGCCACGGAAGGGTTCAGATACAAGTTAGCTGGTCATATTTTAGGCTTACACAGATGCCAAAAAGTGCATTCCAGTGACAGCATCACTGTCAGCTCAGATGACAGAGAAGCACACATAAAGGGACATTCAACTTCCTTAGGATTCACCACTGGAATTCCTATCTAGGCTGCATACTTTTGCTTCAGCAGTTCTATACCACCATTATCCCCTAGATGCAGACAGTACCATGCCTACATATTGCCACCATACTGATCGTGAACTCAGTACACCAAACTGATCTCAAAATAAGACACCCCATTAGGAATTAT
Organism: Protopterus annectens; assembly: GCF_019279795.1. Classification (NCBI taxonomy): domain Eukaryota; kingdom Metazoa; phylum Chordata; order Ceratodontiformes; family Protopteridae; genus Protopterus; species Protopterus annectens. Next base: position 1,749,830,001 of record NC_056735.1, read on the forward strand.
AGGCATATACACATGTATATACATATATATATATATATATATATATATATATATATATATATATATATATAAACACAGAGAACTACAGAATCCTGAAGACCAAAATCCTGAAATTTCAAAATACTGAAAACTCAAAATACTGAAAATACACAGGACACAAACACTTAATATTCTCCAGCACAAGTACATACAGAAACATATTACCCTTCAACTATATGCAGGGGGGCAAGCCCCTTGTATCCCGCATGTGGGGATCTGCGCCCCCCACACTCCCTGCTACTTAAATACATCAACTCCGAGACTGTACTTCACTACACTAAGTGCAATCTCGGAGTTGATATACTTAAGTAGCAGGGGGTGCTTGCCCCCCTGCTTATACTTGGAGAAGAGTAATACGGTTTGTGTTTTATTTCTTTTTGTATGTACTTGTGCTGGAATATAAGTGCTGGTATCCTGTGTGTTTTCATTATTTTGAGCTTTCAGTATTTTGAACTTTCGAGATTTTGGTCTGCAGGATTTTGGGCTTTCAGGATTCTGTAGTGCTCTCGTATATATAAATATATACATATATATATATATATATATATATATATATATATATATATATCTATATATATATATATATATATATATATATATATATATATATGCACATACATACATATAGATTCACTTCATAACACTGAAAGCTTAAAACACTGAAAATGTGAAAAATTCATAATATAGAAGACCAAAACACTGAAACTTCAAAACACTGAAAAAACATATCATACATATACTGAGTTTAAACAACATAAATCATAGCACTTATCACCAAGTGTAAGCAGGGGGGGGAAGCCAACATGCACCCCACACCCCCTGCTACTTATCAACTCCAAGATTGCACTTGTGTGAAATCTTGGAGTTGATATATATATAAGTAGCAGGGGGTGCAGCCCACTATATGGGGGGTGCAGGGGGGCTTGCCCCCCCTGCTTACACTTGGTGGAAAGTGCTATGATTTATGTTGTTTAAACTCAGTATTGAAACTGCAAGTAGAGTCCATACTAGATACATGTTTGACCTATTCATATTAGGTCCTTTGTTCACATTTAATAATACAAGAGCTTTAGTTAAATAAAATGATTCATTAAATAAAGCTTGTAGAAAGTTATTAATACTATTCCAAAATGGCCTAATTTTAACATAATCAAAGAACATGTGGTTCCAATCTGCATTGTGTACTTGCTTACATCTCCAACATATTCCTTTTATGGAGGAACTAATTTTACTGGTTCTATCTGGGGTGAAGAATGCTCTGTGCAAGCATTTCCAATTAAAAACTTTCCAGTATTGTGTAAAGGATGTATATTTTATCAATAATAAATTATTTGTTTTAATATCTTCCCTTATTTGTATTGAGTGTCCTTTTGTTATATATTTCCAATATGAGGTTTTGGGTCTTGTTTTGTAGTTTATCAATATTTTGTAAAATTTTGAAATACTGTTTCCCATGTCAAAGTCATTATATATGATTTCATATATGTATTTCGTAAATTTAGGTATTTCTTTAAATGAGCAATTGTTAATTATTCTACTTAAATCTTGTGAATATGACAGAATACTCTGTAAAGTTAGCCAGAAATGTTGTGGAATTTTGTATGTTGTTTTTATTACTTGCATATCTAAAACTTTTAGTTCTTTGATACATTGGAGCCAACAAACAAATCCTTTCTGTTCCCAGGAATTAATAATTTCTCTATATATTGTATGTGGAAAGTTCTTTGTGACTATAAATGGTGTTAAATAGATCAAACCAGATTTTTAAATCGAAATTTGCATTAATAATTTTCCTAAATGAGTCAATGTAATAATTAATCATACGGGTTTTAGTGGGTTTAGTTATATTATATTGCATACTAATACATAATATGTGCCATGGCAAATTGTTTTTATATGTTATTTGAAATTTTCTTTGCAAATCAATTCATTTATTGATATTACATTTAGTAATTATTTGCAATTTACAGAGTAATTTGGACTTATCCAATCTGAGACTGTTTTAGATATAGATACTTTTATATAGGTTTCTATATCAGGAAAGTATAACCCTCCCTGTTTCCATGGTCTGATATGATGTATTAAAGCTATTCTGTTTCTTTTGGGAACCCATAAAAATTTTATTATGCATGCATTTGTTTCTTTAAGTATATTCCTTACTGGTAACAGTTGTATTGCCAAGGCTATATATATAGGATCTTGGGTAGTAAAACCATTTTTATTAACTGTAGTCTATCTTCAAATGTTAATATTATTTTGTTCTTTTTTTTCCACAGAGATTTTAATTGTATTGATATTATTGTAGTTTTTTTGAGACTAATTCATTAATATCCTTGCATAACTCAATTCCTAGATATTTTAAGGTAAAGATTCTTGTTTCCCTAATTAAAAATAAAAGATTTGATTTTGATTTATTGAAATGGAGTCCTGAAGTCATGTGAAATGTTGTCTTTCGGCTTTTCTCGGTTAGGGGTCGCCACAGAGGAACTCCGGTCTGCTAATGATTGGCAGTAGATTTTAATGAACGCCGAGGTGCCAGCTCGACGTTCAACCTTCAACGAAGGCATGCCCATTTAAGCATGTCTTTCGAATGCCCACCCAACCGCGGGGAGGATATGCAGACTCCACACAGAAGGCACTCCCAGCACTCCAGCCGAGAGTCAAACGGGAGAACCTCTTGCTGTGAAGCAACAAAGCTACCACTGCACCACTGCGGCTGTCAATTAATATATCTAATTCTTCTAATGTCTCTTTTGTAGTAATGTTAGTAATATGTCATTAGTAAATAGCATTACTATAGAATTGTATTGTTCATAAACATCTATTCCTTTAATTTTTATATTGTTATGAACTGAATCTGCCAATACTTCAATAGCCAGAGCAAACAGAATTGGTGACATGGGACATTCCTGTTTAGTGCCTTTTGTTATATGTATAGATTCAGAGGTAAAATGACCTAACTTGACATACGCTAAATTATTTGTATATATTCTTTAGGAGATGAACAAATGATGCAGGAAATTCAAATAGCATTAGGATTTTCAAAGGCTTTCTCTATATCTAAGCCAGTTATGAGTGTTTCTTTATTTTCTTTACTAACATAATCTATAACAGAAATTATCCTTTTAATATTGTCAAGTGTATGTCTATGATACATAAATCCAGTTTGATCATTATTTATCGTTTTGGATAGTGGTATTTTCATTCTGTTAGTTAATACCGTCATAAATACATTATAGTCATTATTTAAAATGATATAGGTCTATATGAGGTACAGAGGTTTGGGGATTTGTTTTCATTTAGGATTGGTGTGATTGAGGAATATCTCCAAAAGGGTGGTATTAAAGCCTATGACTGAATTTCTAATAGAGTTTTATGGAAGAGGGATAATATCTTTGAAGGAAAAAGTTTATATATTTCCATAATTATGCCATTTATACCTGGAACTTTATTATTTTTACCCTATTTTTATTGTAGCTGCAATTTCTTTGTAGGATACGGGTGCTTGCAGATCTACTTTTAATTTTTCTGGTATTTTTTTATACTACAACATTTCTCATCTAGATTTATTTGATTGATATGTATATTTTCTTTTTGGAAATGTTTCATATACTGATTTCTATAGGCATCAAGAATGTCACCTATATCAGAGACATTTTTCCCTTCTTTTCATGGAAGATACTTTTAATGTTATTAGCTTTTGAATGTATTTTGATTCTTGTGGATAAATTATGTAGATATTTGGGAGAAGTGGCCAAGGTATTAATTTTTAGTTTTTCTAAAGCTAAACTGGTTTTATAAGTTAGAATTTCATTGTATTTATTGTTTAATACTTCTACTTTCTTTTTAATATCCAAATGATTTTGATTTTTTCAGCTTTTACTGACAAACGTTTGGATTGTAGATCTAATAATTCAGAATCCCATTCTCTGATTTTTTTATACCAAATTAGGGTTTTATCATATATGTAAGCTTTTAATGAGTCCCATGTCATTATTTTATTTACCTCTGTGGTGTAATTAATATCTAAGAAGAACTGTAATTCAGATAATAACCGGGGTCTGAACTCTTTAATTTTAGTTATATATGCTGGAATTATGGAGTTAAAGATTAATGGTTTGCACCCATTTTAAAGTTTTAGTATCAATGAACTGTGGTCTGAAAAGGGGCAGGGAGTGATTGAGTGATTAATGATTTTAGAGTGTAAGTCATGGGCAGCAAATATATTATCTATTCTAGTTTGGGCGCCAAATCTTTGAGCTTCATGGGAAAACAACAAAGATTTATCTTCTTTAAATCTGAAAGTATCTACAAGATGAAATGATTCTACCCACTTGTTAAAACTTTTGACACAGCAGATGTATGCAGCAGTCTTTTATTTGTATTTTCAGAAATATCAAATATACAGTTAAAATCTCCTCCTAATATTAAGTTGCCTTTATAATTATTGGAAATTAAATCCAAGTGTTTTTTAACAGTTCCTATTCCAATGCCTGGGAACCAGTATAGATTGGCTAGAGTCCCTATTCTGTTATTATATTTAACTATTACTAATGCCATAAGGCCTTCTTTATCTTCATACTTTCTGGGTTAATCACATTTGTTTGCCATAAAATTGTTACCCCTTTTGGCTTTGTCTTATAAGTGGATTGCGCCAATATCATACATTCCTTAGAATTCCATTTGTAATTGTCATTTGTTTTGAAATGAGTTTCTCGAAGGAAAACAATTTGTGCTTTGTTCAGTTTTAAATATTTCAGTAGATTTGATCTATTGCTAGGACTGTTTAAGCTATTTAAAGATAATAAAGTTAAATCCAACTTAGGTTATTTACACTACGTATTTTTTGTTTTATCGTGATAAACATTTTCCTTTGATAACTATAAAGTATATGTTTGAGCTTTTAAAGGAATTTATCAGTTTTATACTTTGAGTGTTTACCAATAAAGTAATGTTTTGGTCAGGCATACTAAAAATGTTTTTTGTGAAATACATTTAAATTAATAAATGTTAACAAAACTAAGATCTGCACTAGCCATGGAATGAAAATCATTCCTAATCTGATAGATAAACCTAAGTCCATCAGATTTTCACTCATACCTTGACAATCCAGAACATCTGAACTCCATAAATTGATTTATCACATGGAGAATAGTTTTAATAGGAATAAGCAATATTTATATTATTTTGAACAGATAGTACTATTGTAGATTAGACAGAATTCTAATACTATATAAATGTCTACTTATTGTATAAGCAATTAATATTTACATGAAAGATAAATGACAAGCAATTCAATCATAGTAAAGTAGGATGTATCATATATAAAACCTCAATGAAAGATTATAGCACACAGTTATTTAACATGTTGTTGTTGTGTCTTTCGGCTTATCCCGGTTAGGGGTCGCCACAGCGGAACTCCGGTCCGCTAATGTTTGGTAGTGGATTTTTATGTGTCGAGTTACCATCCCTGATGCACAACCTTCAACGAAGGCATGTCCATTCATGCATGCCTCCACACAGAAGACGCTTTAGCTGAAAATCGACATATTCACCCTTATTGACGAAGTCTTTCAAAACATATTACTTAATATAAATAGATGGTAATAAGGTTTATACTCAATGTTTATAATACAATGCATTTTACTGGATATATCAGAAGTTATATTTCATTGTTTGCCAGCATTTAAGTAATCACTTTGTTTGTTGCTAACTTACTTAAAGCATCAAGTCTGTTTTATGTGAACATTGTTGAAAGTTAGTGCATTTTAGTTATCAGTGCATCCCTCTTCCCCCCATTTCCTACACATAAGGATTTTCATATCTGTCATTTCTTATAAAATGAGTGAAATTATAGGTTAAAACCACAAATTCACTTATTGTGATTAATGATTACAAGTTCCCTTTCCATATTCATAAACTGCCATTTTATGGCATATACTGAAAGTTTTTAGATTTAAATGGCAACGTTCTATTTTGTATAATCAGCAAAGGTTAAACTGAGTGATGATTGTCAATTTAATACTATTTGTTCAGAATATGATTGTTATATTCTGTGACATTTCAAGTTCAGGCTTCTATTGTTTCTCTTGAACAACTTTGCCAGTTTGATGTCATGTACAAACATTAGTTACCTTGGTAACTGCTTAAGTATTATATATGGTCAAGATGGGTTACAAAAACTACAATTTTAAAGGAATTACATGACTTGTTATGCATATTTACTTATATGAGAAAATCATCATGCTTCCCCTTGATGTTCAATGTAGTGTATGTCATTTATGATAAGTTGAGACAGTAGTGTTGTTATACACAAGCCCATGTTATTAAATCTTGTCTTTAATATATACATTCAGCAGACTGCTTCATCTTATATGACAATTATATATGTTATGTCTAGATTAACTAAAATCATACATTACACAACTATTGTGTGTTTTCTTTTTTCTTTTTTTGGCTGTTGCTTAGTTTTTGAGAGACCACAAGCTGTAATACTTATTCTTATTAACTCCTTCCAAGCATGTTTATACACTCTATAGACTTTAAATTATGAGATCCTTCTAATTCTCATTTGTTATAAGTATATTTCCATCTTTCCATACACACATATCAGTACTTCAAACACGGGCAACAATGCCCATCTAGTTTTGCCAGAATACCATTCACTAGTTCATGTGGTGCGTTTCCAGGCTGTTCTTAAAATATCCAAACCAATATTTGTCCTGTTCCATTTTAACAGTCTGTTCCATACCATGGCCACTCTGCCAGTGAACCACTCAACACACCTTCCATTCCCACAGATATTTCCACAAAGGAAATCTGATTTCTCTCTAGCACTTCCAGGCAACCCCAAATACACCAAGAATCAGCTATCTCCATATGCCCAAAACATCTGAGCAAGCTCACCTCCCAGACCACTGCAAAGGGTACTGCATAAGACCAAGTGCTCTTAGTCTTTCACAATAACTCAGACTTCCACTCTTATGTAAGTCCTTAATGTGTTTGGACCAAAACACATTTTGAATATAAAATTGCGCTTATTATTTTTTTATTTTATTTTATCAAGTATCAACTTAATGAGCTAAACAAAGTGTTGGGAGACCATCAATATGTGTACATTTGGTCTAAAACCACCCTTATATATATATATATATATATATATATATACATATACATATACATATATATATATATATATATATATTTTTTTTTATTATTTTTTTTATTTTTTTTTTAAACCAAAAACTTCATTGCCAAGAATCATCTTGGAAGCTCCTCAGAGCTGTTAAGCATTATTGTCACTCTGTCTCCATTACCATAGCAACCTGGCAGCGTCCGTTTCTGTTAGTGTGTCTATGAACTGCATACCAAAGGCTTGCGATGCACCAGAAGCAAAGCTTCACTTCACTGCAACTTCAAGCCTCAATTCCCTCCCCTTCAGCGAGCCAGCAGCCAGGAAAAGAACGGAGAGCAAACAGATCAAAAAAAAAAAAAAAACCTCCCAACAAGCCGCCACAACAAGAGATAACACATTCTTCCAGCGTTCCCACCTCTCACTCAGCAGATGTATTAACAAACTATTCTCTGCCAAAATATCCCAAATCACAGTTTTATCCACCCCCCTCCCCCTGGATCCAGGCTAAAACACCAAATGTCTCCTCCTAATACACAAGCATCAGTAAACCTCGATAAGTTGCAACCCAAAGCTTCCCAGAGATAGGGTTGCCACCTTTTCAAATGCCCAAAGTGGGACACTTTATTTAAAAATGTGAGATTCTGCAGTTCAAAACGTACTCCCGGCTAGTGCAAAGGACAGAACTTCACTTTTTTGCCAAAATAAAAGCTTATTTTTGTAGCATTTGAGTGCTTGCACTATTTCACATAATATTTATGTGTTTCATATACTGTTTTATGCAGCTATTAAAGAAAATTTAAGAAATATATTTTGTCATAAAATCTCAGGACAGTTGCCATTTTTTAGTTTTTTTCGTAGGACACAACTTCCCAAAGTGGGACTGTCGTTCGCAAAGAGGGACAGATGGTAAACCCTACCTGGAGATGAAAACAGCAGCATACAACAGCTGCCAGACACAGCTGCATCCACACACACCATATCAGGATTGATCAAACAGCACTCGTAGCTGTGATACCTGTCATAATTGATATTAAATATATTTAGACAGAATAATGATGACAATGGAACCAAGCGCTTGCTACTATTATTTAACCAGGATATACATGACATTTTTAAATCATACTTTAACTGAAAAAGGCATTAGTCTCCATGACAGCATTTTTTTCAAAAAACTCTACTGTTACTGCTACTATATATGCTGTTAATTTGTTACATTTGAGTCTGAACTCTGATGAATGGTACCTTGTTGAATTAGTTAATTACTTAAATTATTATAAGTAAAAACAATGAAAAATGAACAAGATAAGCATTCACCGAGTTCAAGTAAGGGAATAGAAACTTCTATGTTTGTATTATATGTTGTTTTGTTTGGCTTATATACAATGTAAATAGTAACCCACCTTGACCTACCTTTGTTTGTGAAGAATTATTGGACTCTTTGAACATTCTGAATAAATCATTAGTGTTTCTCAGTTGTTTAACAAACCCTCCTTTTCTTTTTAAATAAAAACAGATGACAAGTGATGTACCATACCAGTTGATACTTTGAGAAATGTAGTTGTAAGAATTATTTTTTTGGGACAGCAATCTTGGAATCAGTATTTTGTTTCTTCTTTCTAGCATCAGTCCAAGGATTTGTTTCTTTCATTCTTTTAAGAGTAGGGGCCATCCATTCCATTTCTTCTGGGATAGACACTATGTTGTTGTTTTTCATGAATACAATAGCTTCTTCTAATCATTAAAGGTTCTCATCTCATTGGCAAAAAGTATTTTTATCTTGGCTGGAAAGGCCAGCTGTGCTTTAATGTTGTTTTATTTCAACAGTTTTATTGGCCAGACTTGTTTCCTTTGTTCTAGTATTCTGGAAGAATAATCATTGTCAAACCTTATCAGGCTTTGACTGTATTTTAAGGGTGATTTTCTCCAAGCAGATTTTAATATTAGTTCCTTGTCCAGAAAATGGAAGAAATGTTACAACTATGGATCTAGGTGGAGTATTTTTTGAGTTAGAAGCAGGTTTCCTCAATGCTCTATGCGCCCTTTCAATTCCAAATGAAAGTCCCTCTTTCAAGTCTAAAAATTCAGGAAATAAAGAAACCAAGCCACGAAAATAGAATGAATCAACCAAACGAAACTGGAGAGAACAGCAACAAATTTATTCCGGTACCTCGGCTGAATGCCTTCAAAGGAATAAAACCTACAACTTTTTTGCTGTTTATATATTATAAATAACACCAATTAAACACTTAATTAATTAATTGCACAATTCAAATAAAGTTAAAGAGACATACTGAATATAAGTAAAAGCACTGAATATAAATCTCAATGCAAGATACATTCAGTATAAACATGAAAAAACACCTTAGGTGCATCACAAATCACAATATAATTTAATACCATATTATCAAAGTGTAAGATTTATTTCTAAATTCATGCCCCTAGGTTTTAAAGTGCTGAACTTCAAAATGAATCTACTTTCAAGATTTAAAAGATTCTGTAAGTAGTTACCAGTAATGCCAGATGCAGGTTTTGCTAAAGCACAGAAAAATAAGGAGTCCATAGCACCATTATGAACTGTGTTAAAATGCTCAGAAATTGGACTATCAGCTCTAGCATTTCTAACATCACCCATGTGTTCAAAATACGTATTTTTAATTGCCGTTTTGTTTGGCGAATATAATATTTACTTGGAACACAATCACAACCAATAATATACACTACCCCACAAGATTTACAGTTAAAGTAATTCTGGGCAGTATATTTCACCCCATTTATAGTACTGCCTGATAAATTCTTAACATTCTTGCAAATTTTGCATTTGCCACATCTGAACATGCCAGTTTCGTTTGGTTGATTCATTCTATTTTCGTGGCTTGGTTTCTTTATTTGCTTTAAGAAACTGGATATTTCGTGATGTCTACTTTAAATGGCAATGGGTTCCTGTTTGCTAACTTGATTAAGGAAAGGGAGAACAAGATGGCTCAATTCGACCCATGGACTATATCTGGTAATAATACCTTTGATAAAAAATTTGAAGACTTGAAAAAATTAAGAGTTAAAGAGACTTCTTTATTTTATGACATTCGGTTGCTTGAGAAATATGTTGAACTTTCAATTACACCTAGAGGACTTAGAATTGACAAACTACCCGCTTATAAATTTTCAGATAATGAGAGCGTATATTTGGAAGAATGGAAGGCTGCTTCCTTACAATGTTCCCTTAGCTGGTTAAAGATTTTAATTAAACGTAACCGGAGAAGTTTGAGGCTGATTCAAACACAAATTGCTGAGGGTGAAGCTAGCCTAGCTGATGAATATCCTGATTCAGTTTTTCTTTCTGCTGTGAAAAATATCAATGATAAAGTCTCTAAAACAGAAGCGGATGTCATTTTAAGAAAGAAGAAAAAACTTAACAGGGATGTTAGTGACTTTAAAAAGAATCTGATTTATTCGTGGCAGCGGGTTTCATCATCGGATACAGATGGAAGCAAAAAGAGTGTTTCTTTCGAAAGAGTGGATATTGCAGATGATACTGGGACTACTTCTGATATAGAAGATTCAGGTAGATGGAACTTTCGACAAGGATTCAAGCGTAAGTCGCGTCAAAAGGGTCGCAATCGAAGATACTAATAACGCTACTTTGTTGGACTTTATTCCTGTTTCTGTTTCTCTCTCTTTGACTCACAAAATTCTAGTTTAAATACTGATGCTTGTGTGCAAAGTAATGTAAACTCTATGCATATTGTCAACTTGAGTGATTTAACTGTTAGTTCTGATATGTTGTCGGTACTGGAGAAAGGTAGTAAATTTGTTCGGACTAGGATACCAGCGCTTTCGGAACTATTGTTGGATGCGAAACGCTTTGCTAGGAAGCTTTATTTAAAAGTGTTCTTTGAATTGAAGAGTACGCAATTTAATAATACTGCACAGGATGAGAGCACTAGTAATGTTAATTCTCATATTAATTTTTCTTCTTCTAGCAGTGATGATTTGTCAATTCTTAATGATCCTTTAATGGATCTTTCTTTGTATGAATGTAACAATGGAGAATTGTGTGATTTTGATGCATCTAGGTCTGTTATTAATTGTAGTGGTGGTGATGGTATTTCTGATTCTGTAAGTGTTCCTGAAGATTCTGAGCGTTTTGTTACTGGTTATGGCAAACTTACAGTCCCTTGGTTGCCCATTTGTAGCTCTTTCTGCCCTCCTAAAAGTTCTTTTATTTTAAAGAATTTTGAAAATGTTTTGTGCAAAAAAATAGAAACTGAATATGCTGCATTTTTAAAAAAGTATACAAAATTTAATTTGACTAAGTCTGAATGGCTAGCATTGAAGGAGATGAAAGCAGTTTCTAGTAAATATATTTTTTGCACAGCTGATAAGGGGGCAATTGGGTCATTATGGAAAGATGTCATTATCTAAAAATGAATTATGATCTTTTATGTAATGACTGCATTTATGTGCAATTACCTAATAATCTTATTGGTGAATTTAATTCAGCACTTTTGGATATATTGGAAAGAGGTGAGAGGCTGGGTTTTCTGAATAAAAAGGATGTTAAACGGTAGTTTATTGTTAATCCGAAGGACCCCATGTTTTATGCACTTCCCAAAATACATAAAAATTTAGGAGACCCTCCAGGTCATCCTATTGTATCTTGTTGTGGAGGCTTTTTGGAACATGTAAGTATATTCTTAGATAGCATCCTTAAAAAAGAGTTAAGAAACATAAACTCTCACATTAGTAACACCAATCAGTATTGCCATTTAATTAAAAATTTCAAATGGGAAAAAACTTTATATTGGGCAACTGTAGATGTAAAGGCACTTTACACCAGTATTAAAACTAAGTTTGGTTTAGAAGCAATTGAAAATATTTTAGGGGAGGGTCCACGCACTTCTTTTATTATTTCACTACTTGAGTTTGCCCTTACCCATAATTACTTTCTTTTTGATCAAAAAATATTTCTTCAGAAAGAATGGACTGCCATGGGGGCTAATTTTGCCCCCACTTATGCCATTCTGTTCATGTCATACTTTGAAATCAATTTTTTGTATACCCTAGATATTTTTCAGAGAAATGTCCTCTCTTATTATAGATATATTGATGATTTGATTTTCATCTGTAAAGGAGACAAACTGGAATTTGACACATTTGTGGAAAATTTGCATCATAATAAGTTTGGTTTAGAATTTACCTATACTGTGAATTCTCGTACAATTAATTTTTTGGATATTTTATTGTACGTTGATGAAAATGAAATGGTCCAATATAGACCATTTAGGAAAGATACAGCTTGTAATAATTTTTTACATGCTAGTAGTGCGCATGCTGCACATTTGATTGAGGCACTTCCGTTTGGGGAATTTAAACGCATTCAGGAAAATACTTCTGAAAATATCCTCTTGAATTTGGAATTCGAAAATGTTAGACATAGATTAAGGTCCAGAGGTTATTCAGAAAAATTGATTAAAAACAGTGTTGATAGATTAGTAAATTCAAGTAGGACTAACTATAGGGCTAATAAAGCTTGGTCAAATATTTCAAAAGATCATGAACGTGCAGTTGATGGTAATGCTAGTATTTATTTTGTTACAAAATTTTCTCCTTTTTCTAAAATGATGAAAGATGCTCTAGATTTTTTATGGCCAATTGTCTGTAGTAATGAGATAGGTCATTTATTTCCAGATTTTGTTTCCTTTTCCTATGGGAGATATGCTAACCTTAAAGAAATTTTGAAATTTAGGTTTAATTGTAGTGATATTGTAGGATCAGGGATGGTTACTTTGCCTCATGGCATGTTCAGATGTGGCAAATGCAAAATTTGCAAGAATGTTAAGAATTTATCAGGCAGTACTATAAATGGGGTGAAATACACTGCCCAGAATTACTTTAACTGTAAATCTTGTGGGGTAGTGTATATTATTGGTTGTGATTGTGTTCCAAGTAAATATTATATTGGCCAAACAAAACGCCAATTAAAAATACGTATTTTGAACACATGGGTGATGCTAGAAATGCTAGAACTGATAGTCCAATTTCTGAGCATTTTAACACAGTTCATAATGGTGCTATGGACTCCTTATTTTTCTGTGCTTTAGCAAAACCTGCATCTGGCATTACTGGTAACTACTTACAGAATCTTTTAAATCTTGAAAGTAGATTCATTTTGAAGTTCAGCACTTTAAAACCTAGGGGCATGAATTTAGAAATAAATCTTACACTTTGATAATATGGTATTAAATTATATTGTGATTTGTGATGCACCTAAGGTGTTTTTTCATGTTTATACTGAATGTATCTTACATTGAGATTTATATTCAGTGCTTTTACTTATATTCAGTATGTCTCTTTAACTTTATTTGAATTGTGCAATTAATTAATTAATTAATTAATTAATTAATTAATTAATTAATTAAGTGTTTAATTGGTGTTATGTATAATATATAAGCAGCAAAAAAGTTGTAGGTTTTATTCCTTTGAAGGCATTCAGCCGAGGTACCGGAATAAATTTGTTGCTGTTCTCTCCAGTTTCGTTTGGTTGATTCATCATAAAAATTCAGGAATCCAGGTTGTTAAGAATTAAATAATGTCTTCTCCTTCAGTGCTTTCAGGCAGACCAAACATCCTTATGTTGTTTCTTCTTTTCCTGTTTTCTAAGTTATCCATTTTGCTAAGCAGCCATGAATTCTGTTTAAGCAGAAACTCTTTTTGAAATTCTTTCTCTTTGAGTCTCCCTTCAATGTAATTTAGAGAAGTCTCTATATTTGTTATTTTTGTATGGTGCTGCTGTAATAGTTCCTTAAGAATATCAGTCTGTTTTTGAGAATTTCATTTGAGGTTCTCTTGCCATTTTTAAAGCCATCCATCTTCAAAGATAGTTCCTGTAAGGTAGATGTCATCAATTGCAGTTCTTTTTTCAAAGCAGCATCTAGATGAGAATTCCTTGAGTTGTTCATATTCAGTGACTCGATATATCTCCAAGTTACTTGACAGGAAATTTTTTGCACATCTCCACCAAATTGCTAATTATGTAGTTTAGTAGTTTATCTATAGATTTATGATGTTTTAAACTTGAAAAATAATAAAATTTTCCTATATTACTATATTAGTTTATGGAGCTCTCAAAATTCACTGCTCTCAGTTGGCCATCTAGGCTCCACCCCCATCCAGTGCAAATCTTAACATTTTTAACTCTGCCAGGTCCAAACCTGACTCTTGCCTTTTTTGTCAGTGCCACAGACTCCAACCTATATAACATAGCTGGGTCTCACCACCCACTTGTAGACCTTCCCTTTCACTCTTACTGGTATCAGCTGTCACAAATCACTCCTGATACTCTTCTCCACCCAATCCACCCTGCCTGTACTCTCTTCACCTCTCTTCCACACTCACCATTACTCTGAACTGTTGATCCCAAGTATTTAAACTCATCTACCTTCGCCAACTCCACTCTTTGCATCTTCACCATTCCTCTAGCCTCCTTCTCATTCACACACATACACACACATATATTTTTATATATATATATATATATATATATATATATATATATATATATATATATATACACACACACACACACACATATATATATATATATATATATATATACACAAACACACATTCTGTGCTATTATTGCCATGGATCACAACAAGCTGCAAGATCACAGGCCACAGGAGAAAACATCACAACAGTCACAGCTTAGAAGCTCCACCCAATCTATGGAGTTTGTAATGCCTGAATCCCCAGCACCTGCTACCACACTGCATGGTTACCAAGTCTGCTTCCTATGTTTATTGTCCAAATGACTAGAGAGCTTTCATGTCATTGTGTCTTTCCAACCTGTGCAAAAGAAGATGACTGTGCACTGTCCACCCCTAAACAGAGTGGGTAAGGTTAATGTCTGATATGTACATAGTGGCTAGTCTTTGTACATATTGCATAGCATGGGTTTGATAATGCAAGCATCATTATTTTATTCTGTGTTGTCTAATTTATGGTCCACAGTTGCAGATCAGAGGTTGCCTCTTTGTCTGTGCCTAAATGTACTGTAACTGACACTGACTTGCAAGAGGTCATGCTGCCTGTACCAGCTACGACTGGCTTCTCCACTCCTCATCTACTGCTCAACAGATATGATTGGTCATGCTGCTGAAGCTGTTACTGCACACTACAATTGGCTGCAAATCGAGTGAATACTGCAGTGCCCTACAGCATCCCTTAAACTGACTAAGCACTACAACATTATTTCTCTGTATGTGCGGTACTACGTGCTATCTCTGCCATGGTCTGGGGGTTGGAGACAGGGGTTATCATTCTCACAGCTCAGATGTGTGCCAGACATGATGGTCATAAGAACTGCATGGAAGGGCATGCTGATACATTATAGATGATACCCTGTGCACTGCAATCCACTAGGCACTTGAGGGAGAGAAAGCTCTTCTTGTTGATGTATCTGATATCCTATGGTTCAGGTAGAACCCTGACAGCAATGTATGTGCAATCAATAGTCAGGAAAATGGGCAATGTTGAAGAAGGTCCCCACAGTAGTGGTTCTTTCCTATGCACTTCTTGGGAACTATATATATGCATACATATATATATATATATATATATATATATATATATGTATGTATATATATATATATATATATATATATATATATATATATACATACACACACACACACACATATATATGTATGCAATATAATGTTATGAAACTGATGTAGGACATGTGAGGCTGACTCCTACAAATATTCTTAGCAGGTCAATGAAAGATCTCTATCTCTAGGATAATTAAAGCTACAAATACCTGACTGAACTAGATAGTCCATGGAAACCCCCTTGATTATGCATTTTGGCAACACAATTATAACTTTAACTTAATTGCTGCTGTTCGATTTGTTGGACTATATCCTTCTTGCCGAAATCTTACACATTACTACTGACATGGCAAAGTCAATGAAGTTTTGTAATGCAAATCAACCAAACCACACACAGCAAACGGAGTATAGGTCCCACACAAGATATAATAATAAGTAAAAAAACAGTCATAAAAGTCAAATGTGGGCACCTGATGGCTCTTCAATTCTTAGCATAAGCAAAAACTCCAAGGAACATAAGCAAAAACTCCAAAAAGTATTCCAGACACCAAGGTAGAAATAACAGCGGTTTATTGTAGTAACCAAGGTAGAAATAACAGCGGTTTATTGTAGTAACCAAGGTAGAAATAACAGCGGTTTAACCAAGGTAGAAATAACAGCGGTCTATTTGTCAGGATTGTAAAGTCTGAAGAAGCCTACGGGTGAAAGCGCTTACTACAATAAACCGCTGTTATTTCTACCTTGGTGTCTGGAATACTTTTTGGAGTTTTTGCTTATGTTCCTTGGAGTTTTTGCTTATGCTAAGAATTGAAGAGCCATCAGGTGCCCACATTTGACTTTTATGACTGAAGTTTTGTAATGGAAAATTCAGCTTAGGTAATGTTTGCTGCAAACTTTTTTCTGAACAATTTGTATTTTCATTTCTAATGCTGGTAGTAATAAGCAGTTTGCTCACTGTACTACATAAAACACCATGAAGAATGGTGATATGTGGGAAGGAGGTCATTCACAGACACACATAGCGTGGTCACAATAGGGTAAGAGTATAGCTTGGTATTCAGGACATGCAGAGGACTGCATAATGATATGTAAGTGAGGCTCTAAGTACAAATAAGGGACAGCAAATGTACAAGTGATGTGAATAAAGATGGTGGATTGACTTACAAATGTATAAGGCAAGCACACAGTGCTGCGATGATCACCTGTGCCGAACACCAGGAATTTCTGG